>NW_028259151.1:4242424-4545454 GCF_977971745.1 Zootermopsis nevadensis | reverse complement strand
AAATTTAAATATTACTCTTTGGCTATGGATGAGAGTAATGATTGAACAGACACTGAGCAACTGTCAATTTTCATTCGCGTCACTGATGAAAACTTCATAGCAACCGAGGAAGTGATTGGTTTGTGTTCTATGGTGGGCCGAGTAACCGAGAAAGAAACTGCATATAAAGTCATCAAGTGTGTGACTGAAAAGTTAGGTCTTACATTTGACAACTTAATGGCCGTTTGTACCGATGGCGCTCCATCTGTACGAATCAAAAATGTTAGTGAAGCGACTGTTGTGTAAAAATACGCTGGTAAGAATATAATAAAAATCCAATGTATTACGAAGTTGAAAAATTATCCGTGTTTCATTTATGACATTACATATCACTTAAATCAGCTTAATTTTGAGCTTCAATGAAAAGTTAAACTTACATTTGAAATGACAACAGCACTCAAATTCTTCAAAATTAAGTTGCAACTGTTTAAAAGTTAACTGTCCAGAGGATAAATGAGTCATTTTCCTACTTACAATCATGGTGAGCTAGTGAAAAGATATTCGAATGATATCAAACTATTAATCTAAAAGTTTGAAACGAGACATTTTCCAAAGAAGAAGATACGTTCTTGAGGTTAATTGAAGGCCCCTTCTCATCGGATGCAGAAGAACTCCAGATTAATCTGCAGATGGAGGTTACTGAACTTCAGAGCTCGTCTGTTTACCGAAATAAACGTAGGGGAAGCAGCCTTCCAGTTTTACAGTGCCTTGGATGCGACGAAGTTAAAAAGACTTAGGAGATTCTGCTCTGCAAGTCCTATGTTTATATGAAAGTACATAAACATGTGAGCAAACCCTTTCCATCACGAACATAAATAATACAAAACAGCGAGCTTCTCCAACTGATGAACGTTCGGAAGATATTATGATGCCACCTACAACATATATGGTTCCTGAATGTGATAAATTGCAGACATGAAGAGTAACGAGTCTCATTAATAGCATATACACATATAAACGTTACGATTTATACATTTAATAACAACTTTTAGTTACTGAATTCGCACTCTTACAAACTGAAATAGTAAAATAATGCACCCGTGTTTAAATTTAATTAAAGCAATAATAAATATAACATTAATTTACTTATTTACACATAATTCATATATAATGTTCACATTCTTTTATCTCATGTAATTACCATACCGGAAGTACGAACCTGTGGCCCGAAGCACTTCTACAGTTTGCGTTTCGACCAACACGTACCTTCTTACTAATCTAACAAATTACATGGCTCGTATTGTTAAAATAACAAATTTTATTATGATGATAAATCCTAACGAGGGTAATTACTGCAATAATGACATAATACCACGGCCAGAAAGTTAGGTTAGGCCGCAATTATAATTTTTAAAAATAGTTTATATTTCTGATATAAGAAACATGTTTAAATTCGCTGTTCGGTGAATGAAATGTATCGAAAAGTTATTATACTGTTATTGTTATCACTGCATCTGATAAGAGAAACTTCTCGAGGCTAAAACTGATAACGACCAACTTTCGTGCAAGAATGTCACAAAGGCGACTGACGGAATTGGCCGCTTTTTGGACTGAGAATGACGTAGCTTCAGCGCTGGATCAATCAGAAATCTTGGATTCATTCAATTCCACAGAAAGATATTTTTAGGGCCGGTGAAAATTTTCAGGTTAATCACGTACATTTTCTGGGAACACAGCTTTCCAAAGAAATGCCGCGTAACTTATAAAAACATGACAAGGAATTATTGAACTTAAAAACTTGCAAGTAGTCAAACAGCTCGTAACAACTGATTTCACAGACGTCTCCTAAAGATAAGTCAGTTTTAAAATCTTGTCAATGTTTAAAAAGTTTTTTCTAAGGCATTTCTTCGGGTTTGACAAAACAAAAACAAAACCAAATTCAACAACAAATTCTGAAAACGGTTCCAACCAGGTATGTAAACTTGGTTTGATTTACCATTACGTTAAAATATTCTATTCTAAAACGACTTTCTGAGCTTCCTATAGGTTTATCACCATTATCGCATTCTCCTTTACACGCGATGTATCTTTTCTCATTGAAAACCAAAGAAATGTCGTAACAGAAAAATAATTAGTAAAGAAGTTTCAGGTTCACGGTCGTTAACAGTCCGACATCGTTTCGAGCGTCGATGAATTCATCGCCCTGATGACGGAGGCAGTATGACCTCTGAAACGTTGGTTAACATCGACCAGACTACACAGCGCAACAACCCAGAAGACAGAAATCTTCATACTCATCGCCCTGATGACGGAGGCAGTATGGCCTCCGAAACGTTGGTAAACATCTACCATACTACACGGCGCAACAACCTAGAAGACAGAAATCTTCATACTCATCGCCCTGATAATGGAGGCAGTATGGCCTCCGAAACGTTGGTAAACATCTACCAGACTACACGGCGCAACAACCTAGAAGACAGAAATCTTCATACTCATCGCCCTGATGACGGAGGCAGTATGGCCTCCGAAACGTTGGTAAACATCTACCATACTACACAGCGCAACAACCCAGAAGACAGAAATCTTCATCGCCCTGATGACGGAGGCAGTATGACCTCCGAAACGTTGGTAAACATCGACCAGACTACACGGCGCAACAACCCAGAAGACAGAAATCTTCATACTCATCGCCCTGATGACGGAGGCAGTATGGCCTCCGAAACGTTGGTAAACATCTACCAGACTACACGGCGCAACAACCTAGAAGACAGAAATCTTCATACTCATCGCCCTGATGATGGAGGCAGTATGGCCTCCGAAACGTTGGTAAACATCTACCAGACTACACGGCGCAACAACCTAGAAGACAGAAATCTTCATACTCATCGCCCTGATGACGGAGGCAGTATGGCCTCCGAAACGTTGGTAAACATCTACATACTACACAGCGCAACAACCCAGAAGACAGAAATCTTCATCGCCCTGATGACGGAGGCAGTATGACCTCCGAAACGTTGGTAAACATCTACCAGACTACACGGCGCAACAACCCAGAAGACAGAAATCTTCATACCCACCGCTGTGAAAACCTCAAATCATACAAAATCCTCGATTCTTTAGCTTTTACTCTGATTCTCTTTTTGATGTGCCAAATTAAAATTTTTCCTCCCAAATTATAATCCCGACATCAAACTAAACAAAACGCACAGCTGTCCAGTAAACAAAATTGAGGCTCTCATTACTCTAAAGCAACTGGCACTAACTTCCTTGCCAGTTTCTTGGACCAATAACAATGACAAAGTGTTTTATTTCATTGCTTCTTTCTTTTACTAAAGAAAATATTTGGGTACTGACTGTGAAAGACACGGTCACTTGTTAATAAGTTAAGATGACAGTAACACTACCCACCCCATCATTACTCTCCAAGCAAAATGCTTTGGATAAACATTAATCACTATCTATCACCTCCTTTTAATCAGATTCTACCATCTCAAACTTCACATGAGTTGAAGCTGAACAACATAAAAAACGTTCCAGACAACTTATACAGATGTTAGTACGCACATGTTTCAGTCATTGACACTGCAAGTTAATCTGAGTTAAACACCTGACTTAATTTACATATCACATGTAGGAATAAAACTACAAACCAATATCTTTATTTCTTCCTTTTCTATCAATTGCGTAAAAGTCACCCCTTGCCTACAACTTACATACGAGGTGCGATCGGAAAGTCTCAAGACTGTGTCAATAGAGGGCGAACCGGATGTAGTACGAGCTTCTGCCGCTAGGGGGTGCGGCCTACATTCATAGTGAATCAGTGTGCCAGCCGGCATCATCGAATTAGCATTTGTTTCTTAGTTACGGGCGTTTTGGTAGTGCATTACACCGACCCTCCTGCGATTTCGGAATGGCGTGTGCATCAAATTTTGCCAAAGACTCCCCAAAACGGCTACGGAAACCTATGAAATGCTAAAGCAAGCATTTGGGGAGTCCGCAATGGGTCGTGCACAAACTTTTGTGTGGCATTCACGTTTTAAAAATGGCCGAACCTCTGTCGATGATGACGAGCGTTCTGGACGACCATCTTCGAGCACAACGCCCGAAAATGTTACGAAAATTCGTCAGGCCATTCACTAAGATCGACGTCGTACCATCAACGACTTGTGCGACATTGTTGGGATAGGCTATGGGACCTGTCAGCTGATTCTAAAGGAAGAACTCCACATGTGCCAAGGCTCCTGTCTGAGGACCAGAAGCAGAATCGGCTTCTCGTTTGTCAGGAGCTCAAAGATCTTGCCGGATCGCCGGATTTAGCTCCGTGTGACTTCTTCCTCTTCCCAAAGATGAAAATTCAGCTAAAGGGAAGGAGATTTGAGACGATAGAAGATATTCAGGCAGAATCGCAGATGGTGCTTGAAAGGCTGACAAAGAAAGATTTCCAGGGATGCTTCCAGGCTTGGCAGCGGCGCTGGGATCGTTGTGTTCACTCCCAGGGGAACTACTTCGAGGGTGATGGATGAATTTAATACCTGAGATAAGTGTACGGGTTTTTATAGGCGCAGTCTTGAAACTTTCCGATCGCACCTCGTACATAACGTAACACCTCGACATAAAAATCAGTATCAATAAAATTATGTTCATGGAGAAAAGTTCCTTGATAAGCCAATTACACGCTCAGCTAATCAAGAAAATCCGTACCAAATTTCAAGGCCCAGTGTTCAGTACACAAGCTTACTCCTGCCTGTACGAGGGTTCTCCTCAGTTCCTACAAGCAAATGCCGCGACTTTTTTTCCCCCAGTTCATTAATTATCTTGTCGTTCGACGTTACAGTTTGTTGTCCACAGTCGGTGCTACTAGAAGCGCTGTTAAACGAACCACAAACAGACAAATAAGACATTTCCTGCCTTTTATAAAACCCGAGGATTAATTAACGTTTTCACACGAGTCTGCCACTGGTCTACATTTTCGCACGAGTCTGCCACTGGTCTACGTTTTCACACGAGTCTGCCACTGGTCTACGTTTTCACACGAGTCTGCCACTGGTCTACATTTTCGCACGAGTCTGCCACTGGTCTACGTTTTCACACAAGTCTGCCACTGGTCTACGTTTTCAGACGAGTCTGCCACTGGTCTACGTTTTCACACGAGTCTGTCACTGGTCTACATTTTCGCACGAGTCTGCCACTGGTCTACATTTTCACACGAGTCTGCCACTAGTCTACATTTTCACACAAGTCTGGCTCTATCTAAAGCCAGATGATTCCGGTCAACAGGGAAGGAGATTTGAGACGATAGAAGAGATTCAGGCAGAATCGCAGATGGTGCTTGACAGGCTGACAAAGAAAGATTTCCAGGGATGCTTCCAGGCTTGGCAGCGGCGCTGGGATCGTTGTGTTCACTCCCAGGGGAACTACTTCGAGGGTGATGGATGAATTTAATACCTGAGATAAGTGTACGGGTTTTTATACGCGCAGTCTGGAAACCTTTCGATCGCACCTCGTATAATCGGCGTTCTTCTGTGTCGTAAACTCAGTTGATATTTACCATGGTCTTTTTCATCAGTCTTCCGTAATATTTGATATTTTTGATTATCCGACCGTCCTTTGGTCTTGTTTAGCTCGGATAATCGGGACTCTACAGTAATGTCATCTTCCAAATGGAACGCGAATAAACTCCTACATCAGGGCGACTTGAATATAGGAAAAATAGAACAGTCATTAATGCAAGATATCGTAGCACGTGGGCAAGGAACCTTCTATTATTTAAAATTATGGATTTATTGATAAGAAATTAACACAGGCAGACGTGTCGTATTTACGATGACCTTATATAATCGCGAACAGTGTAATGTACTATAATAAATATATGTACCTCCTTTATGAAATTAGGACTATGTATTATTCTTTGTGTTCACAATTATTACACTTCCGCTTTGTTTTCTGTACGGCAATGGAGAACGGAAAATTCAAAATGGAAACAACAGACAAAGTTTCCGTGGTGTTTCCGGTACAAGAACGTGACGTGGATACGGAGGTGGGGCAGTTACGCAGGGCATGCAGATGCTGAGAAGCCGCGAGAAACTCACGAAGAAATAAGCCTACCACGGACAGCTTTTCAAACAACACTGAAAATGAAGCCGGATAGCTATTAATCATTAGGGACAAGATCTAAAACAGCAACAATAAAACTACAGTATAAAAAAATTGTTATCGTTAATAACCACGCTAACCCAAAGACAGACACAGGGCCTAAATTCCATATCACTTACGAACAACTTTTTGCAGTAAAATATTTAAGAGAACTGGAGTCATTAATTTAAATTATCGTGAGACGGATGAAAAATATGCAAACCTTATGAAATATAGCCCTAGGATAACATTTTAGTTTCCTATTCTCTAAATTTATTAATTCTTTAAAGCACAGGAATATTACTCCTACCTACCGCCTACTTGAACATTCAAAACTGTACACTTTGCCCACGGAGTGTATTTATGGCCATTAAGAATGAACATCAATCATTTCCATAAACCGCGGCAACAAACTATCCTCGTAATGAGGACGTGTTTTCTTTCGGAAAGAAACCGCGTTTTTAATTAGTATTGCTTATATTACATTGTACTTCACAGGGGTAACCTCGTAGACCACCCGGGTTCAGCGAGTTGAGCATATGCTATTTTATTTTTTGCATCGTGCATTGCTGTAAATTTAAAGTATTTTTAATCACAGTCTTTAATTCCATAATGTGGTAAAAATGTGACTAAAAATCTTTCCCTTCTATGGATATATTTGTTTAATCAAAATGTATAAGATAATTTTGGGTAATGGAAACAGAAAAGCTAAGAAACTCTGGCGTAGACTATGAATATGTATAAAGTATGGCTTCATTTGCTTACGGTATACATCAGATTATAAATCTGACCTGAAATAGGTTATCTGGTGTAATGCATGAAGATTGACCACTGAGCGAACAGACGATTGGTCGTCACGATTTGTAACTTTCAACAGGCATGAGTTCAAAAGGAAATATCGTATGTGGCCAAATTATGACTAAATATGCAACTAAACTCCTGCAATATTACTCCATGTTCAATCTAAGAAAAAACAATAGTTTCTTTGTAACTAAAGATGACCAACAAAGAAACTTCCTCATTGACTTCATCCATATTGGAAAGTTACTACTTGATTGCGCACTGAACAAAAAAATAAAATAAAATAACTGTATATTGTTCTGCAAACCTCAGGTCTACCTTAGCAACCACAACACAGTGTAGGCTGCTTGAAGCCTGTAAATCCCATCTTGCCATTATGAATTCTACTTTTAACCACATTTAGAGACATCGAACCAAACTGTGTGGGAAAATAAAATCGAAATATTAAAACTTAAATATCTTTTAACATGTCCCTCTTCTGTGAGATTTAAGGTTCTCGTGGCGACGATCGTAAAGAATGTGTACTCTCGTAGAAAGTAACCGACGTTTCAGGGCGTCAAATCACCACCCTGATGATGGAAGCAGTAAGCACATCTGAAACGTCGGACAATTTCTACGATACTATACGGCGGAACATAACAGAATAAGACATCTTCATGTCTGTCCTCTGCCGATTAAACTGTTAGCTTCCTTTATCTTGACACAAGTCTCACTGCGTTAAGAGTTTAGTGGTTGTGAATAGAACATATAAATTAGTTCCGTCTTGTTTAGACTGATCTTGATGAGATGATTCTACTCAAGGCACTGGCCTTGCTGCACATTACACAATAATACTCTAAGTTCGCTTTTGCTTTACACATTTCAAGTTTCAATGTCACAGTTGTAAACTTTTGCACAAAGGGGAGCAAATTCGATTTGTCATAGGCAAGAGCATTACGTAACCACACGTAAACACTACTCGCGACTTGTATAACTTCAAGAGAAGAATTTTCAGAACACATTTATTACGAAATACTCTCCACTTCATTCCCATTAATAATATTATATCGAAATGTCTGCAAAATATGTTTACTTCCTGTTTATTTACAAAAAGGAAGAGAAGTTGTTAGAATTATTTAAAAAAAAAACTTGTTAGCCGTACTGGTATGAAAAAAACTTCTACGCAACAAATAAACTAACTATTGGACCCAAATACGACAGTTAACATCACACAAGCTCAACATCAGTGTTCTGTGTTCTTCCTAAAGCATCTCGTTTATCAATGCATGCTACAAGATCAACCCATTTTAACTTCGACGACAAAAAAATAGCAAGTAAAAATTGTGTTTATAGTTTCACAATTTAATCCTTTTCCAGTTCATCTTTCTCAATTTTTATAATTATACAGCTCCCATTATCCGGCATTCCGTTTTATCCGATGTTCCGTGTCGGAAAGCTCCATTTTATCAACAGTCAACTTGGCACGTAGTGGAATAAATCACATTCCCCCACCTCACACCTCCTACTCGGTCGCTTTGGTGTGCTTCGATTACAGGAGTGAAGCTGTGCTTTACTTTCTTGACGGAAGTTACTAATTTCTCATAAAGTAGTAATATTTTTTTCACTGACAAGTCAAAAGAGAAGAGGAACTGGATGTTTCCATCGAACAAAAACTACAACCTTACAAAGACTTGCAAAAAATTATAAACTGAGTTGACTATCCGACAGTTCTTCGGCCCCGTTTACGTCGGATAAGTGAGACTCTACTGTAGTTTCAAGCACGTTTTGTGTTTTTCCTTCGGCCAACTTCAAAGAACTCAAAAGAAAAAAGAATACTGGAAACAAACGCTGCAATGAGAAATGTTAAAATATATCTATATTCATAACTATATTATAGTAACTGACGGTTAAAGGCACAACAAAATTCTTAAAGTAAGACCTGAAATTCCTCAAAGCACCTACTCATACAAGGTAGTCGAAAATCCCCCCCCTTACAACCAATATCACGGAAACGTCCCATCACCAAACTTTGTAACTCTAAGACAGACTTCATAAAGAGTTATAGCAATAATCTTGGATAAATGGTTTAGGGATGGGCGGAATTCGTGAGATTTGTTTATGGAGACAGGAAAAAGGAGACAGTAGTCGACATGCATCTGCTTATATTCAGTGAAGGCAAGCAGAACGCCTCTGTTCATACAAAAACTAATGTACAACTCAGATTCTCTCTGGGATAAGTACTGTTCATACGCCACAGCACATTTTAACAAGGAAATGGCCCCATAGCAAATTATGTTGCTACAAACAGACCAGATTTAGCCCTGCACTTGTATTATCTTAACACGTCCTATTTAATTTCCAGATTGATACACCACTTAATCACGTCAATTTACGATTTTGGGCACACTACTCTGAACTGTTCATGTTTATCCGACCTCACAAGAAACTCTGTCTTGCTTCTAATGCGCAATGCAATGTAATGTCATATGAACTCCTCCGTCGCGTGAAAGTGTTTGTCTCATCTGCAGTCCCTGCTTATGACACCAGAGAACTAATTATCTCAGTTACCTTCGATATTCGCCTGTAACAGTGAGACAAGTCATAAGACAAGGCTTTCAATGCGTGCCAAATCAGATCTGCACGGTCCTGACCACATGAACTGAGCAGACTTCATCATCTTCTGGTCAATCAGTCTTTCCATAAACGTTCACGTTACAACAAAAAAAGATTAAGCAGCATTATGAATCCTTACCATACGAATGTATCAGCATAGAATCAAAATAATTTTCTTTTGCTCAGTACAAAACTAGCTTTAAAATCTTCAAGACACGAGAACTGTGATCTACATATTTTGAAGAAGGCGTAAAAGTGTGGTTGAGTGATCTTCTCAAGTGGCAAAAGGCTTTCGTTTGAGGTAGACGATAATTAAAATAGCCGTAACTTGTTTTAAAATATATTTTTAAGTACCACTGTGTCAGACAGCCAGCCCTCCTGTAATTAATGAGTCTACATACACTCCTCTTTAATACACAAACTTTAATGCCTCACATATTTGGTATTTAGTAGCAAATGTCCGAATAATATCCCATACCGCTATTAACAACATCTGTGCTATGACTATCCATCAACAGGATGCAACATCCGAAAAGATAACCATCTTCATACACGGAGCCGTGAGAACTCTGCATCTCATAAGTGTTTCGATTAATTTTTAATTATAATTGTTTTTAACATTTGAAATTTAATACGTACATTTTAAATTTAACATTTACTCGTGTAACCAACATGAAACCACACTTCTGATCAAAATGTCACAAAGACAGCACAATTTACAGTTAGCGAGCACGTGGGTCGAATTCCAGAGGTGGCAGTGTTGAAAGGAACATTCTTGCGGTATTCACTTCGCGTCATTTTTAATAAATTCCAAGGCACCGCCTAACAATGTCCGTTTCAATCAATTCGCACACTACACAACAACTTGCCATTATATTGTTTGGCCAAAAGTGTGCAGTGAATGGAAACATTCTGAATAAATAAGTAAACAAATAAGTGAATAGACAAACCGTTACGAATCAGAAGTGCCGCTATAGTAATGGAATTTAAAAACGAATAAATGGTATGCTGTTGGCATTCTTTGGGACAGAGATCGGCTTGGGTCCGCTGAGCGAGCGAGTTGGCCAACCAGGAAGAGGACACACAGAAAGTCGCCCGAGGGCGCCCTCAGTAGTGGATCATATAAAACAAAAAACAGAAGCAGACTGGAGTCCGTTGTAGAGACGTGGGCAAAGCCATCCATCTTACCAACCGTACACCCACAGTTTCAAACATGCGAATATTCACAGCTCATTACCTCTGCATATAATTATGTTTCGCATGTTTATGTTCTGTACAATACTTCCTATTCTTTCCAATAGAACAGGATGCGCGCCTACATTATACTTACTGTTACGAACAGAGGGGGGCTCTGTTCCATGTTTGTCATCTTAACACGTTGGTCAATTAGCAATGGCATGTAGGCTGGTGTCAGGTGTGGGGTACGAACCCTGGGATAGCTCAGTCAGTATAGCGACTAGCTACGGACTGGACGACTGGGGTTCGATCCCCGACGGGAGCAGAGGATTTTTCCTCTAGCCTCTGCGTCCAGACCGGCTCTGGGGCCCACCCAGCCTCCTCTACAATGGGTACCGGGGTCCTTTCCCGGGGGTAAAGCCGGCCTGGGCGTGATGCTGACCACTCACCCCCATCTAGTGCCGAGGTCAAGGAAGAGAGGAGCTATACCTCCACTCACCCCAAACGCCTACATGGCGTATAGTGGGACAAACTTTTATGTAGGCTGGAATCGCTGTCTGCAGATAACTGTCAAACATTTGATAAAAACAAATACTAACAGATATCAGAATGTAACATTTCTCGTACATAATATGACTGAATGAAAAGAGGCAATTCTGGATATGTTGATTTCTACTCCCGTTGGTCTATTCCACGTATTCTACTCTGGAAGCCCCGGCTTTCAGCAACACAACCAATACTAATGAACAGATGGCGTTGTAGGTACATAATGCATACCTCGATCGCTGAATCCGCTCACCTCTTGGACTACAGCAGACGTACATGTTCACAATAATTAACGGTGCATTCCCGACCAATACAACTAGTATTGAAGTTTTCTTTAATTTGTATTTTGATAAATACAATGGAGCTTGAGTTATTAAAACCTCTAGATGTCAGTAAACTAATTTGCCACTGTTGTTCACGTTGGGGGCGGATGAAAAGCAATAGTTCAGATTATGGACCCGGGGATTTAACTACAGACTTCTTGATATACTTAACAAAGAACATCGGTCCCTAATACGACTGAGCTAGTGGTGCCCATTTAAAACCCGTACAAATTAAATTCAGAAAAAAACATCTCTTCTGAGTTACTATAGAAGCGTCGTTAAATAAACGTGATGTTTCAGAACACACTTGGTGAAAGAGAGCACAAATAGTAGATTGTGTACGCATCGTCCCACTGACCCACATTAGAAATCCCTGCGCTGGTACACCCATATACCTAAGACCAAACATTAAACAAGTGATAAAAACACCAGCTGTTGCAGTGATGAATTTTAAATATTCCATAAGATTAAATGTACGTATACGCTTTAATGGGTCCGCAGTGGCCGCGCGGTCTGAGGCGTGGGCCTTGTGCCGCTTGGTCGCTGGGACCGTGGGTTCGAATCCCACACAAGCCATGGATGTTTGTCCGCGTTTTTCTGTGTTGTGCTGTCCTGTGTACAGGTAGAGGCCTTGCGACGGGCCAAGGAGTACTACCGAATGTCTATAGATCAAGCCAACGAAAAGTTGGGACCCGCACTTGAAGAACGGGTCATTCCCAGTATCCAGTATATGCTTTAATTCTATTATAACTACTCGATCTATTTATAACACATCACCACATAAATGTCAAACTACAAATTACAGTGAGTTATAAATTACCAATAAAATTATATATTTAACACAGACGTCACGTTATATTTCCATGCCGTAATAAAATTCAAATTAAACTTGTCATAAAGTCGCCGGATATCCTGTACAGTGCCAAAAGCTGACAAGAGCTACATCAGGTTGGTCACGTCCGAGACGTGGTGAGACAGAAAACACAGAAACCAATCCTCCAATGGCTACGGCAGTCAACCATAAGCTGCTAGTTCAGACACAACCTTCCTCCTCCTCACATAAACTGTTTATAGCACTATTAAATGTACATTACAGGCTACCATCAAGTAAGCATGAAATCTAAAACAAAGTATGCTGTAACTAAATCACAGTTTCAGTGTCGAAGACGTCACCTGTCAGAGAAGTGTTAAGATCTAGCTGAGGTTGTCACGGTGGCGAGTAGGAAGACGGCTGTCTTATGAATTGTTGCGTCTTATAGTCTAGTAGAATTTTAGCGACGTTTCAGAAGCATTTGCTGCCTCAATTATCATGGCGATCAGCAATCCAAGGCAGCGAGCACCTCTGAAACGTCGGTAAACTTCTGCCAGACTACACGGCTAAGTTACCCAGAATGCAACCATCTTCAGTGTAAATATTCTTCGGTGCTTACTTTGGGACAGGCTGAATCGGACGTAACACATAACGAGGCTTCAATTATTTTATATTTACCACCAAAACCGAGCGAAAATGTAGGTGACAACTACAGATGCCTGACTTTATCGGTACTCGGCAACCTTACAAGCGGAAAACAGCAGCAAAATACCAAACGCACTATCCAGAAAGTATAATTTTCCTTCAACAAGACGGCACATCACTGGAGTGGTTCAGGACTTTATATATACAGGTAGGACTCGGTTTACGTCGGGGTTAGGTTCCTGAGATTTCCGGCGTAAATTGAGGCAAAATTATAATGAGAACATATCTAAATACATCATGTTCCGTTCCAATATTTTCAATAACCAACATAAAATACTAGAAAAATGTTTTATTTTATGAAACTTACGTATTGAAAATTGTATAATGTTTAAGAAAAAGAAAGAAAATTTACTGCTTTAAAAACGATAGAATAGATGTCTGTTTGGTTTTCTTCTTTTCTGATAATAAGTTATAGTATGGCTGTAGAACTGTCTCAATTCCTCTCTTAACAGTTGAGCTCGGCTCCCAGTTGGGGTCGTTGCTACAGAAGATCTCGTCGCATTTTATATTCATTTTTGTTTTTGTTTAATTGTTTAAATTTTAGGCCGTAGTTTATCATTTAGTATTATAGTTTTATTACAATGTCGGGACCATCTGTGTCTAGGAAGTCGGGCAGTCATGACTCATCATCCCCTCCAATCGTGATCTATGAGAGGCTCAAAAGTGAAGCGGCGTAAACCGAGTCCTACCTGTATATAGGTATTCAAACACCGGCCTTTATCGGAGTCAATGCGGAATGGCATGGTGATACCAGACGTAGTAGAAAATTTATTTGTTATAAATAGTGTGCCGCTACAAGCCACGTCATTGCTAACTTACTCTCTGTCTTCAACACCAAAATTACTGCCATGCGAAGTTTTAGGGTACAAACGTTCAACACCATCCAATACAGAGTTCTTAATTTCTGTACGGCGACATATCCTGGAGAATTGTCCGAATTTCATTATGGTCAATGTTAAGATTACATTTACCTATGGATTATTTAACGATGCTGCCAATAGCATAGATTAAATCGAAGATAGGACGATTAGTAATAATTATTGGAAAGGATTCGGAAAGATGTGACCGTGAACCAGATTAAGGTAAAATCCCGGCATTTTTCTGGTGGGACTGACGAAAACCAAGATCAATCTCAGCCGATCTCCGGTCCGAGATTTAAACCCGGGACCTCTCGAATATCAATGAGTATAAATAACTCTACCATGATCGTAATTTTTAATAAAATTAAGTAACATTGACATCTATAACACTCGTGGTGTCATGTTACAAACACATCTTTACATAATAAAATATTTGGATCGTGGCTTGCTAAAAAAACTGAAAAGCTAGTAATAGTTCGAGCAAGGACGTGCCTTGTAAAAGCGAAAAGTTTGAAAACAAATATGTTTATTTTAGTGAATCAAATCAATTACAGAGACATATAATTCAAAATTTATTTTTGTTCACGAACAGTTCAGATTTTAGTAAATACCTATCCAGTAACAAAAATGAAAACAAACGAATTCTAAAAATTTTGCAGGCACGCAATAATATAAAACATAAAATGTGTACTCTTTGGAGTACACCGACATTTCAAAGGCGTTCTTCATGCCAACTCTCTTAGGTCGTTATTGCACGAATGTGATCCGAGGTCGTCGTTGCTTCTTAGGTTAATCTCTCACTAATGCGATTCGAGGTCATTGTTGCGCAACAATCGGAACCCGTGTGTTCTATGTACTCAAGCAACTAGCACCAGAGAGCGTTATTTGGAGAACTGAGTTCCTTACTGAAGTCTACTAACATTTGCACAAATTTTCGTCTCTCAATTTCTTTCCCTGTTATTATCCCTCATGATCACTTGAGTGTTTTTCTCTGGGTACAGACACCATTTGGATTTTCCGGGATCGTTTAGCGCGCGTACGTGCGTGTGTTTTTCGTGTTCCTTGCATATAAACTCTTGGAGACAATTCTGGTATCGAGAAACAAGAACACAAAAGGTCGACACATCTTTGCCAAAGGCTCTCTCTCGGTTAAAACCTTTTTTGCGAGATTTCAGGTTCTCACGGTGGCGAGAAAAATATGACAGCCTCCTGAGACACTGCGCTGCCTGTACATCAGCTTTCCTGTTTGTTCATACGGGCTTCCGATCAGTAAATTATTCCTCGGTGACTGACTAACAAAAATCAACTAATCGTAATTCAGCTAGTGGTTAAATTGGAATTTGATTCAAGTTTAGGGAAAGAAAAGTCAAAATTTGCAAACAAAACATTTACAGATTTCAGCAAGTCAGTAAGATTTAATCAAATGGGGTTCGCAGAAGCTACTTCTTTGCAAGGGCAAACTTGAATCAAAATGTATTCATTTCCAAAATTGACTTCGTGTCTAAAACAACTCAAAAAACTTACGTCAGTTAAACATTAGTAATTATCAATAAGAAGTATGCTGACTAGTAGGCCTATACTCAAGTGTTTGTGTAATTACTCTTAGCGCACCGATCATTGAACTCAAAATGTGTCTTTACTTTGTGTAACAATATCTAGAAAGGTCACACCATGCCTAGTCACTATCACTGTCCAACAGTTCACACACATGCAATGTCAGACATTTTATAATAACCCAACACGACGCAGTCGGACGTACAGCGATCTACAAGATGGTGCCTGATGTATCAGGAGTGGGTTTCAACGTAAGGGGCCTTCAGATCTATTACACATGGCGCTAACCAACGTATCGCATCGGGTACTATTATATTCCCAATACCACATTTCATCGATATCAGACAGATGATCACACAAATATTCATATTCATTCTGCATACGGTACATTACCATAGAAAGATCGACATTACTCCGATGATACCACTCCACTCACCTGCAACAAACAGAAAATACAATTAAGACCTGATATGATTTACATTTTACTCTGGAGGTTCTAATATAGAAATCTTAACTAACACAACAAGAATTACGGGTGATTTTCGTTACATGCTGAGGCTATGTTAATGCATAACGTCTACCCATATCAAAAACGCGTAAAACAAGACCGTTTTATCAGTTATACACGATAACAAGCCTTAATTTACAGATCCTGGAGTTAAAATGGTGGGACGAGTCATTTAAACTGCGCGCGCAACTCAGTGGGCTTGCGCGGCAACTTCTACCGTAGTCGAAGATAATTTACGGAAGCTCGTAATACTGGAATAAATCCGCTGATATGCGAAAACGCGGAACGCAAAAGCGTGTATAACAAGAATCGCGAATGACCGTGTGACATTAAACGTTTTGTATATGCATCTCTGCGTGAATCTCAAAATTCTACACACAAACCCTGTACCTGGCTGATGACGCAGGTCGAAAGACGCGCGGCCATTCTTAAAACAATGCGGCTGCCAGACTATATTTTTCACAATGGAGAAGGTGGGCTCATCGTAACTAATACGATAGCCTACATTGTACTCAGGCCTATTACGGAACCAGTTTTACTGGTGTCGTCTCTCGTAGCAGCTTGTCTGAAACAAGGATCCACCCCAGATACAACGCTCTCTCTGGGGCTTACTGCGAACAAAGAACGTTCCGACAGCCCTAAGGCCCTTTATGTCCTCTTCTATAAAACATGTCTCGAAAGCAAGGAAGAAAGAAATGAACCACTTCTCTCCTTCTCGAACTCAGCCTAGTGATGGCCTCCATCATCAGGCAGCAAGGACCTCTGAAACGTCGGTAAACTTCTACCAGACTACACGGCGCAACAACCCAGAAGACAGAAATCTTCAGACTCACCTCCGTGAAAACATCAAATCCTACATCTTCACCTATCGCAATTTATCCTGTACTTCTGAAATCTTCAGATCTTCTCAACCGATCAGGTTTCCAATGGGGACAAACGAAATGTTTTAAATACGGGTTCTGAACCATGAAAGAAATGGGTAAATGGAATAAGAAGAATACTGGGGCCATGACTGGGGCTTCAGGGTCACTAACAATTCCACACAGCACAATGACCATTGCTCGAAGCTCAAAACATCCGAACTACCCCAGCGTCATAAATGCTATTTGAAAGAAAATACCTGGTTAAATGTTGAAACGTATCTCCGAATATAACCCAAAGGGCGCGAAATCATTTGACGTGGAAACGAAGCGAAGAGACGATATGTAAAGCGACATTCATTAACGACACAGCCCCTGTAATAAGAGCCCCCACTAACACTTGAAATTGCTGAATAATTAACTAACGTGTCATATCACAAGTAGAATAATGCATTCATCTGTAACCGAATGCAGTATCATAATATACATTGTATCACTGGACAGAATTTTAGATGCAAACTGACACGTCCAAATCATACAGACCTAAATCAACTGTTAACTTGGCGACAACGTGTCTGGCTTACAAATCGTATATTCGGAAGACATCGGAGGCCATCAATAACAGTGGTAAGCAATACTGTTACAATACGAGTCATAAAACAAAAACTACATAAAAATTAAATAAAAACAGTGTTTGTAAAAATTTAGTTTCATTCTGATATTTCTTTCTGTACGTCCAGATTAACCACTAAAGGTGATCAACATCACAAACACTAGATATTTCTACGTCTTCAATACTAGACTTTTGCTTTTATAACGTTTGCAAGTGGGAGCTGAAGAAAGTAACTGATTACTGTCGAAATTATAGCTGAAAATGATACACATAAAATCATGCCTTCTAACAATCAGCTGACAACAACGGACTTACAGGAGCAAAGCCTGCTTTGAAAGTCATGGCGCATCCAAGCAAATGAAGGATCTGTAGTGTGCAATTTAGCCACGGTGGTCTAGCGGTTAGAACGCTGGCCTTGTAATCCTGGGGTCTCGGGTTCGATTCCCGGCGGTGCCCGAATTTATAACTTGTGTTGGGCAAGGCCGTAGTCTAGGCATCACGGAGTTTTCCTCCGGGGGCTTCCCCGGTTTCTCCGTGGCATCCCAACAATTACTCCATTCACACACAGAAGAAGGCAATGGCAAACCACTTCTGGATCATCTGCCAAGAACGTATATGAACAGGTCTCAGTATGAGAAAAGGATGGAAGGATCCTGTTCATATGGACCTGTCGTCAGACAGAACACTAATAATAAAAAATAAAAACTGAGAGTGGAGATTTTTTAATGACGTCACTCCTTCAGTCTGCAAAGGCCAACTGAAAACGCCAACAATAACGAGTTGATTCAACGAGTCTGTTCAGGTCTTGCTACATTCCCGACTCATGTCCGAATGGGCATTATTAACCACCCAGCACTCATCTGGCCAGCTCTGTTCTTGGATTTACTGTAAGGTTACTGAGCGGAAGGCAACAGAACCTCAAGTCAACAACCGGCCAAACGACAGCTTAAAAATGTTTTACTACTTTCGAACGTGAGTTGCCATTTGAACGACCAAGACGTGTTAAACTCCACGTAATTTCGCTCCCAGGTCAAAAAGTTCATTCGGGAGACAACAATAACTCTTCAGCAAAAGGCAAAGTATTACGACCACAGAACTGGTAACCAATATTTACAGACACGCTGGTTAAAGACTGCTGTTTGTATAGAACGGACCGAATCAATAGAAACTGCTGTGGGCGGAATAGATTTCTTTTCACTTCACAATCTCACTCGTTCTACTCAACTTGTTCTTACCATTATCACCAGTTTACCAATGAAAACTGCGCTATTATAATTATTCCCTTCAAAAGTACGATAGTACTGCATCTGGTAATTTAATTAAATTGTAATTTTGCGCAGTCACGTAAACCACATAAGCGATCATAGATGATATATCTCGTACGCCTACAAGCAAAAATTAGATTCATGACCTAATTAGGAGAAAAACAGTTCAAGATCATTTTGGGTCCGCTATTCAGTTCAGAAACTGTTGTCATCCTGCCAACTTTTCGAAACAATGCATACAGGGTGATTCAGAACTCTAGCTCAATACTTAAGTAGGTTGGTGTGGAGATTCTTTGTAGCAGAAAATTTGAACAACGTTTTTTATCAGATTCGACAGAAAGATTTTAATGGAGGTTATGTACACAAAGACACGAACGCACCTAAAAACCATTTAAATGCAAAGACTTACAATCGACACAGACAAACAAACATAGAATTTAAGATGAGTTTAATGAATATACTCAGTGGCACCATGCATATTAATTAATTTACATTAGTTGCGTTACTTGCATTAATCCACGACACATCTTAATTTAAACATTTCAACCATGAGAAAACCGTTGATATTTGAATTATTGGAAATCACCCAAATGTGACCACTCTTAAGCGACGTGTACTACCTGCTATGGTTTGCCCCGTCTTCTACCGTAACACGTACGTTTAAAATCATAACTAATAAAATTCACTCTGCACGATTTTCATTTTAAGGATCTACTTCTCGTTTGACAACACAGAAATCCTACCAATTTCTTGTCATGGTAATGTGTAAAATAGCAATGGAAAAAGTATTTTACAGTAAAATATTTCATTTCACTCAGACTGAAAACTACATACGGGCCTGTTTGTTGAAATTTGATTTTGTTTAGTTCAAATAACCGAAGATATGCAACGATAAAACAGTTCATGTAGCCTAAGCTACGAGGTTATGCCCACAGACCTCTATCTGCGGCTTATTTAACGACGTCAAATAATAGCATGATTAAAGCTGCAAAGGGTAGAAATGTAGCGGTCTAGGACGGATTTCCTTCGACAGACTGGGAAAGACGACAGCCAAGATTCGAAACCGGACCTCCAAAATACGAAATAGGAATACTAACCACTCATCAGCGACGTTCGGTGGTGTGCACATCGAAAAATTTCGTATTGTTTCTAATAAATCATCACAAATTGCGAGAAATAATTGCCATGAAAACAATTACAACGCCGATCTTGTACCTGTAGGTTGGAATCTTAGAAGACAAAGAAAAAGTTACAAACAAGAGGCAGGGAAATGCGAGTAGAGAAAGGCGAACAAGAATCAGTTCGCTCGTTCACATTCCTTCGTCCTTTCGGGACACAAAAGGTCCTGAACCATCGTGTTAAAAGTCAGGGATTCCTAACAGATCCAAACTAATGAAATCCATTAAGCGAAGTCCTTGAGAATCTAATAGTCGCTCAGGTGGTCAATAAATTCCCAGCATTTCATAGAACCTCAAAGTTCACCAACAGCCTACCAATGGACACTATCCTGAGAAATTTTAATCCAGAACAATATTTCTTTACGATTGAGATTAATATCATCATCCCAGCTTAGCGTAGGTCACCCAAGTTGTATCTTCCTATAGGTTTACGACTAAAATATTATACGCAATTCTTACCTTTTTCGTGTGTGCTACCCGTCCCTCAAATACCATTCTACTTGATTTGATCACGTTCGTAATATTTTGTGGAGAGTAACGATTTTGAAGATCCTCATTATGCAATTTCTATGCTCGGGGCGATCTATACACGCTGCATTAAACTCTGAGTTATTAGAATTGCATGCACTGCCGCCATTTGTCAACTTGTACGAGCTTAAACATGCAATCATTCTTTCACGCCAGCGTTTCAGAGACAATGCACAAAAATAAAACGAAAATTGTGGACAAAGTCTGTTCGGAAAATGGTATAATCGCGAAGACATGTTCTTTTCAAAATACGTACGTATTAATTCCTTATATGATGAAGGCGGCGAATTAGCTGGCAGATTATATTCATTCTGAAGATTTCTGTCTTCTGGGTTGTTGCGCCGTGTAGTAAGGTAGATGTTTACCAACGTTTCGGAGGTCATACTGCCTCCGTCATCAGGGCGATTCAGAAGTTTGCCATTTTGCGATGTCACTTAGAAGGGGAGAATGTTGAACTCTCTGAATTCATATGACAATACGCCAGGCGACGTTCAAACTAAGGTGTGTCCCCACAGCCACTCAACCACCACAAGTTTCTATAAACATTTCATTACATGTTGTTCTGAGAACCAGAATCCACATATGACAGGGGCGTTCAACCTTAAGACCTAAACCCTCATTCATCATTTCACATCGACATAAGAGTCAATAATTACTTAAACTTCATGACATTAAAAATCCCATGGTAAACAGGGTCACCACATAAACTGGTTCATTTAATTTAAGAAACGTATTCATTTGTTATGTTAGTATCCCTTCAGCAAAAACAGGCGGGCAGAATTATCTTACGGTGGCTAACAAATCCTTTGAAAGTGTGACAAAGTTCAAATATTTGGGAATAACAAATCAAAATGATACTCATGAGGAAGTTAGGAGGATACTAATTCCAGAAATGCTTGCTACTTTTCAGTTCAAAATATTTCGTCTTCCCGTCTGATTTCTAAGAACCTAAAGATTAAAATATACAAAACAATAATTTTGCCTGCTGTTTTGTATGGGTGCAAAACGTGGTCTCTCACTCAGAGGAAGGAACACAGATTGCAGGTGTTTGAGAACAGGGTGTTGAGGAGGATATTTGGGCCTAGGAGAGAATAGGATGGGGCGTGGAGAAAACTGCATAATGATGAGCTTAAACATCTGTACTGCTCTCCCAATATTGTCAGGGTGATTAAGTCGAGAAGAATGAGATGGGCGAGGCATGTAGCGCGCATGGATGGGACAAGCCGTGTGCACCGGGTATTGGTTGGGAAGCCTGAGGGGAAGAAACCGCTGGGGAGACCTAGACGTAGATGGGAGGATAATGTCAGGCGGGATGTATGGAAGATAGGAGTTGAAGACTAGATTTTGTTGGTCCAGGACAGGGTCCGGTGGAGGGCTTTGGTTAATTCAGTGATGAACCTTCAGGTTCGGTAAGCCATCTAGTTAGTTATTAATTTATTTTCATTCATTGTTAATAAAAAACTGATATTTTATTCAGGTAATGGCCTGTTTTTTTATTATACCGAATGTTAAAAAATAACACAAGCTTACGCGGACAACATGCGACCCGGGGTCCGCGGGTCGATAACCCCTGACATATGATCCCTGACAGCAAGCTGGTAGTCTCTGATGTGTAATCGCGCTGCCAACGGTGTAATGTGGATTTGGGAAACATCCTGACTCAGGGTGGAGAGACAAAAATAGAGACTCCTCAGAGAATGTGCGCTGAACCATCAAGTACCTCCTTGGCAACATCACTAAAGAAATCAACTTCCACGCGCCGTCTTCCACACACACACACACTACTGCTAGAGTTCACGAAAGACCACGTCAAGATGCGTCTGTCATTCTATTCACCTATTACTTTAAACGGAATGCTACGTTATCAGAACACAGAAAATTCTCAAGACATACAACATCCTCATATGAAATAGCACGTTATACACACACATAACATTTAACATTTTCCTTCCAATGCTGTAAGTTGCGCCCATCTCATTCTCATTGATTTCATAACGTTAATTATATTTGGTGAAGAGTATAAATTTCGAAGTTCCCCACTATGTAACCTCTCCATCCTCCCACTACTTACTCCCTCTTGCGTTCAAAATTCTCACCAGCATCCTCTTCTGAAGCATACTGCATCTACGTTCGACTTTTACGGAATATAGTATCATGCCCACATAAAACGGGTAAATTCATAGTTTCACAAATCCCTGCTATCTTTTATACAGCAGACGAGAAAATAAAATATTTTAAACATATAAATATTCCCTGTATTAGATCTGCTCTTAATTTCTCTGTGAATGTAATTATGATGTTACTCTCGTCTCAAAATATAAACTTTCCCACATACCTTACAGAGCCATCTTTAATAAATTTAAAAATATAACTAGTTAATTAAGTTTATCCCGATTCGGGGTGTGTTGCGTTCAGTAGCAACTTTATATACAGGCATACCTCGGAGATATTTCGGATTCGGTTCCAGACCACCGCAATAAAGCGAGTCGCACGAATTTTTTGGTTTCCCAGTGCATATAAAAGTTATATTTACACTATACTGTAGTCTATTAGTGTGCAATAGAATTACCAAAATGTGACACAGAGACACGAAGTGAGCACATGCTGTTGGAAAAATGGCGCCGATAGACTTGCTCGACGCAGAGTTGCCACAAACCTTCAATTTGTAAAAAAGACGCAATATCTGTGAATCGCAATAAAGCGAAGCGCAATAAAACGAGGTATGACTGTATATGCAAAGAAAACAAGAAAAAAATATTGAATTATAACTGATAGCGCGTGAATTTCTTATCAGTACGGCACCGAAATTTCAGTTCCATAAAACTCAAAAAATTTCTCGACTAGTTATGCTATTATGAACTTCTCAAGGACTGAGTTTCACATAGTTATGCACATACTTGTTAATGTATTTATGTGTGCATGCACTTTGAGTTGCTTGTTTGCATGCTGGCAGATGGAATAGAGCCCTAAAGCTAACACAACTGACATCTGCCGCTGATGTTTAACAGGTACACCCTCGTCTTACAAAAGGGTAAATACTTTTTTCAGCAGCTAAGTTCTCTAAAATTTTGTCTATGGCGGCTAGGACATAAACCGATATGGAGACAGTTGGGTCACGCCACAACAATTAAAACTGATTGCAATATCGGTCTTCTGTACGCCATGGGCAGAATAGATTATTATTCCCGACCACGAGTATCTACTGGACATGCAACATTATAAAAGGTAGCCCAATGGGGTTGGCGAACCATACTAGATGTGTGACGGTGTGCTGGGATCGCAATACTAATTCTCCTATGCATGCTCCATTAATTTGATCCTCATAAATTTAATAACACTATTGAGGTAACAAGTACCTCTGAAACGTCGGCAAACTTCCACCATATTAGACTGCTCAAAATCCCAGAAGACAGCCATCTTCATGCAATGTCATAAACTGTGTTCTTGATGTCAGATGCAACGTATATCCATCATTATATGGGGAAAGTTATGAAAAATACATTCACAATATAAAACGCTCTATTAAAAGCTGGATGAAACATAATTCTGAGTATAATTCTTTGCTTTATGTGCAATATGCGTGAGATGAGAGGTCATGGGTGAGTCCGAAGATGACTGTCTTCTGGGTTTTGCGCCGTATAGTCTGGCAGAAGTTCATCGACGTTTCAGATGTCCTCGATGTCTCCATCATCAGGGCGCAACAACCCAGAATACAGTCATCTTCTTACTAACAGCAGAATAAGGCCGTGGTCTAGGCAACACGGAGTTTTCCTCCGGGGGCTTCCCCGGTTTCTCCGTGGCATCCCAACAATTACTCCGTTCACACACAGAAGAAGGCAATGGCAAACCACTTCTGGATCATCTGCCAAGAACGTATATGAACAGGTCCCAGTCCGAGAAAAGGATGGAAGGATCCTGTTCATATGGACCTGTCCTCAGACAGAACACTAAATAAAATAAAATGTATAGGTTTGAGCTTCAGAACAAATTTAAGAGTTGTCTGTTTAGTTGGTGGACCTCACACTATGAGAAATTAGCTAGCACAAAGAGTTTAGTCCCGTATTGAGATCGGAGAAAAATTAAGTTTACAAGACTCCAAAAATAATAAAAAAAATATATCGTATAATTAAAGAAAAATTATATGCCACTGGCAAAGATACAATGACCTGGATACACTGTCTCGTCAGATGAGAACGAAATGGTATTGTAACTTAGTTCCGAATGCAGACAAGAACCGATCGTAAGCAAACAGGTTAGCTATTGCACAGCAAATAAAATACAGGAAGACAATAGTGATCAACAAGCGGGAAGCAGAGATACAACTGGACTGTGTAAACTGCACGCGCGTGGGTCTCTAATGCCCATGAATGAGCATGGCATTGAAGTTCAGCAGAACGTTTCCATGACCTTGCGATTGTATAACCTACAGGCTTTGGTGTAAAAAGTCGACATTTCCTTGCGACGTACTCACAGATCGATTTTGCAGGAAATGTTAGAATATCACTGCTTTGAAATACTACATACACTTTCGCTTTTACTGCAATGGTAAAAAAAACTACGGCTATGTGAAAAAGATTATATGAGCCGGGATAGCTCAGTCAGTATAGTGACTAGCTACGGGCTGGACGACCGGGGTTCGATCCCCGACGGGGGCAGAGAATTTTTCCTCTAGCCTCTGCGTCTAGACCGGCTCTGGGGCCCACCCAGCCTCCTCTACAATGGGTACCGGGGTCCTTTCCCGGGGGTAAAGCCGGCCGGGGCGTGATGCTGACCACTCACCTCCATCTAGTGCCGAGGTCAAGGAAGGGAGGATCTGTACCTCCACTCACCCCAAACGCCTACATGGCGCATAGCGGGACAAACTTTACTTTATGTGAAAAAGATTACAAGTGTTCCTCCGCTATTTATTTACAATACGCCATTTCAGATATAACGATTACGTGACTTGAAATGGAAAAACGGGCGAGGAAGTGGCCATCACCATTTCCAGGTTCTTAACTACAACAGTTCCAAAAAAATGACGAAAAACATGGACCAAGATAACAACCAGTTACCTCCAAAATATACATGAAATTTACAAAAAGTGTAACTAATCAAACGTGACATCAGTGATGAAAACTGTTAGAATAAAAAAAACAATATTGATTTTAAACTATCACGGTGACTCAATACTGACGACGAACTGTCTGCTACCGTGTAAAAGTTGGCCGATCATACTGCCTCTGTCATCAGGGTCGAAGTGTGGAATGTCAGGAGGCAGCTGTAACACAATTTCCCGTTGTGGTTTTCGACTTGCGTCACCCTAGTGGTTAGAGCATCAACGTATTCCGGAGGTCCCCGAGCACATACTTGGCCTACAGATAAGCTATTCTATTTTATGAAGCTGTCCACAGTCCCTCCAAACTTCTGGCATTCGTTACGAGAAACAGAGAGAAGCCACGAGAAATATTTAATAATAACCAGTCTAGAAGCCAGAAACCGAAGTCCGGACCTCGCAACTTCGAGGTTCAATGCATTAATAAGTTGCGGACCAATCTTAGGGTTTGTTTTATTCCGAGTACCTTGAATAAAATCAGTAAATTACCTAGTGTTTTACAAAACTAATGATCGACGCTCTTCATCTGTTATGAAATAGCAACGCATTTTTACACTTTATGTTTGCTTTGGGGTCACCGGTGTCTGAGTAGGATTTGAGGTTCTCACGGCGTTGAGTATGAAGAATGGCTGTCATCTGCGTCTTCGCGTAGTATAGTCTGGTAAAAGTTCACCAACGTTCCAGAGGAATTGGCTGTTTTCTTCATCAGGGTTCACTGCCCTGATGATGGAGGCAGCAAGGACACACTTTCAATGTTCGTTACTAAGACCAGAATAGATAAGAGATGAAGATGCAATTGAGAACGCTTTCAAGGGGTTCGATACTGGAATCATTGTCTATCGAATGCTCCAAAAATACAAATGATGTTAACTGCTGCCTCTGACAGCCTCCGATCCGATTAAACTCGTTCAGACGGCTGATATCGGTGTGCACTCTCCGATGGTTCGTTGGAAATTTGCCCGGTTAACTTAGGTCGATATTTATTGTGTCTCACTCCTGGTGTAAGCAAAGTGGAGGGGCAATCACCTTCCGCCCACCACACGATTGGAGGGAGGCCGATGCGCGCGCATTCACAAGAAATAGTGCAATTACTTATTAAAAACCTCTCTGTAGTGTATTGGCCAGGGAATTATAAACATTAATGTTTACGTCCGCTACACCTTTTATGGATTTATTTATTAATTTTAAGCATCCTGGATAAAGAAACCTGTCAGTTCAGGGTTATAATTCCAGTAGGTACGGTCCAGTCACGTGCAAGTTCTTCTCTGTCAATCACGTAGCGTAGTTGCAGGCGAAATTTCAAACCCTCTGTTTACAGCAGCATCATTCTTGGGCGAGACAACTTACGGTAAACAGTGCAGCTTAGCTTTTTTTCAGGGCAGTGGCGGGAGTCCGTCAACTGACGTAATCTCTTGGAAGGTAACACTTTAAGTTGTTAGTTTGAAATTTTGTGCAATTCCTTCACGGTACAATAAACACATCTAAATACGACGTAGAACTACGACCTTGTACGTAATACGACTTTTGGTGCAAATTTTTCCTGTGACCGTTCCTTTAAACATAATAAGCGAAGTATTTTCGTATCCAACGTGGTCAGTTTTCAGATTTAAACGAATTGAACGGAGTATTCAAGTCGGCGACTGACAAGAACAGCGATAATATGGCCGATAACGATATCCGACACCGACGGTATCAGACCTTGTAGAAGCGCCCTCTCATTCCACAACTGGCACTGAGTCTGAAGCTACTAACAGCGTTGTCAAATAAACTAAATACACAAATAAATACAGCGGACATTGCGAAACAGCAGATGGACAATAATCACAACGAAAGAAACACATTCTCTGTCCATGTAACAAACGGACATGACGTGGAACATGCATCAACCTTGAAAAGCAAATTCGCCTACAGCACGGAAGGAAGAGGGGAGAAGAAGGTGAACTGAAGGAGGCCGGTAATTGCTAATTGTCATGACTCATTATATAACAAGACCACCTAAACTGCTCAATCGCATGCTGTTAGCGGATACGTTACATGGATACTATTCAGGTTACTCTTAGCAGATGGCATCAGTGAGCTAGTGAACTTGGGTAACAAATATGTGAAGAACCCTGGAGATTACGTCGAAAAATGACGGCACATTTGTCACTATCTTTTGCAGAACAAAGAAGAACTATAAATTATCCTTAATTTTTTTCAATTACCTTCGCATTTTTCATAAACCAGGCTTATGTGCGGATTTATTTAAGAATAAACTAATTAAGACTTTCATGCCACATATTTTAAATAACGTAAGTCTTTTATTTATAGAGAATGTTACGGAATGCGAGGGAAGACTTAATCTCTTAACTTCAAGCCTTGACCTGGTCTGACTCCCAAGATTTACTACATCGATCTGTCCACCCTTCAGAGATGTTCCTAAAGCCCTTCTCCATTTTAGTTTGTACATTAATATTTGTTTACATATGTTAATGTTCCAACAACAGTTATGAACGGGTTTCACTGTTTTACGAAAACTATTAAAGCCTTGGTTTCCCTGGGAACAATGCCGTTGTTAATGGATGCAGTCGAGCAACAATGTGTTTTAAGTAAACTAAAAAGTCAAGCTGTCCCACTACACGCCATGTAGGCGCTTGGGGAGGCGGTATACCTCCTAATCATTCTTAACCTCGGCACTAGATGGGAGTGAGTGGTTAGCGTCATACCCCGGCCGAGCTTTATCCCCGGGGAAAGGACCCTCGATACATATTGGGGAGGAGGCTGGGTGGGCCCAAAGAGCCGGACTGGACGCAGAAGCTAGAGACAAAATCCTCTGCCCCCACCGGGGATCGAACCCTGGTCGTCCAATCACTGTATTGACTGAGCTACCCAGTTTTTAATCTTTCGCTAAATAATCCTTTAAAGCAGTGGTATTCAATCTTTTTGTTCGCGTACCCCCATCGCCACGGTGGTCTAGCGGTTAGAACGCTGGCCTTGTAATCCTGGGGTCTCGGGTTCGATTCCCGGCGGTGCCCGAATTTATAACTTGTGTTGGGCAAGGCCGTAGTCTAGGCATCACGGAGTTTTCCTCCGGGGGCTTCCCCGGTTTCTCCGTGGCATCCCAACAATTACTCCATTCACACACAGAAGAAGGCAATGGCAAACCACTTCTGGATCATCTGCCAAGAACGTATATGAACAGGTCCCAGTCCGAGAAAAGGATGGAAGGATCCTGTTCATATGGACCTGTCGTCAGACAGAACACTAAATAATAAAAATATATCCCCAGATATTTCTCTTCAACTTTGTACCCCCAAAGTTGTTGGTGTATAATTCAAGTTATACATAGTATATAATGTACATCTAAAATAAATTAAATAAATTACATCCAAAATAATGTATTAAATCTGGCCCTGATTATTCAGTGCTTATCAATTTTTTTTAAAATTTTACGTACCCCCTAAGATGTCTTCGCGTACCCCAGATTGAATACCACTGCTTTAAAGAAGCAATTGGCAATCTTGATTTTCACAAATTCCACCGATTTAAGTCGACAGAAATATTCGGTTACATGCTTTTCCCTTTTATTACCCAGCATAATCCCGGTTAGCATGCCATTCGGTTGTACAGCTGAGGGTTACGTGGATGTGGAAGGAAGCTGGCATGGCCTAAATTATTGTACTGGAGGGACTGATGAAAACCACGAAAAACCTCTACTCTTGTGCCACTCCTGCACCATTCAATCACGACTTTTGTCCATCCGTGTAGAACGCTCGTGGGACCAACTTTGCCTCCCGTATATATTTCTAGAGGGTAAAGGTGGTCGGATCGAGAATGTGTTCACCTCCAATCAAGTGACGAGGTTAAGAAAACATGGTCCGATCCGCCTTCATAGCCGAGTTGTTTCAAGACTTGAATTACTTTTGCAATACGTCATTCACGAAAGCCACAATTCTTCAACACACACTATTTGAGCGCCGTTCGCGAGCTGAGATACCTGAAAACTAACAAGTCCTTTAATACCGACAGAATTAATGAAACGTCAAATTCTCCATATGCAGTCGTGACATTCGCCATCACAACGCGGCAGCCAAAGCTATCTGGATGAAAAGTGAAAGTTCCCATGCCCTAACACGTAGATCCAACAGACTCTGGTACAGCCTCATTTAACTGGTATGGCGTGGGTAGCCTTCACACTGCAGACATACACTTACATGAAACGTATTTACAACTAGTATAACAAACAGGATACATTCAAATTAGAATACATAATGACTATTATTAGTTATTATACTAACATTATATTGAATGATGGCTATCTTGTGGGCTGTAGACGTCGGATAGTCTGGAAGAAATTTACCGGCGTTTTAGAGGCTTGCTACTTCCATTATCAGAACGATGGTCATAATACATCGGGGACAGGAATATAGCATACAGAAAACACAAAACGCTAGTACCATTTTAAAAAATGGCCATAAATAGGCATTAGAATCCTTTCAGTAGCAACGGCCACAATTCGAATTGCTCAGGAGCTTGGGGGGGGTCTGCGAGAGCCAAATTTTTAGAATTTCACCTGGCCCGGCCAATAAACATTTGGGCTGACCCAGTCCAAGCCCGAAGTTCATCTTCAGATGCGTTACCCATACCCTGTATAAGCCCGACTTCCTTTTATTCCAGCCCGAATGAAGCCCTATCTGCTTACATGTCCTATCGTATCATTTATTTTAATTTATCGTTTATCATTTATTTTAATGTATCAATGCCGGTAAGTCTTGGCGTCTGAGAAACGGTAATTCACCAGAAAATAAAGTCGTACGAATTTGTTTCGGGAGCCCGACTGTGTCACTAGCATTAGATTGTCGCAAACACCAATACATCTTTCTTTGCGAAAGAAAAATTGGCCGAGAGTGTCCAAAATTTGCTATTCGAATTTTGATTGCCATCCCTTCAGAGGGGAAGTACAGCCGGCGGTTCCATGTCATAGATTTACGGCATGTAAAAGAACCTTACGAGCATGATACGAGATGTTACGTAAGCAAAACTCAGCAGCCATTTCTCACCCATGTCTCTCTTGATTCTCTACTAGATGGCTCTAGCAGACAAATCAGGATTGTGTAGAAATTGCGTAAATGCAGAAGGCTTTGTCAAACACTTTTCAAAAATGCACTATACAAGGCTAATAAGGACAACTTGCCTTAAGCAACTGTCCTGGAAAGGGCTAATGGCCCATTCCCTGTAGTGGAAATAAAATGAAAATCATCGGGCCGGGTCGAACCAAGGCCTTCCTTGAAGTTGTGATCTCAGGATGGGAGAGAAATGTAATCATTATGGCCCAAATTGTTGACGCCCTACCTTCTGGAGGAAATTAACAAACGTACCAGTTACAGTGATATCAGTTCATCCACTGTGAAGGCTAGAAGCAACAGTCTCAAAACCGACATATCTCTGCGTTGAAACAGTGTCTAATGTTCAACGGCGTACAAGCATAATTACCATGGATCATGAGAATGTCACTATAACATTCAAGATGCCTCATTATTTATACGGACACCAAGCTCGTAATAAAATAATGCTTGTTCCCAGAAATGTTTTAAAACAACGTGAAGTTTATACAGTAGCGTCTGCACGTTTGTAATCAGTAATTAGGAATCCCAAGGTTACAAAACGGTACTCTTTATTTTCAAACAAAAAGAAAACTAACAAGATTTTTACTTTCAAGTCCATATTTGTACAATCGAAATAATCATATACTTCGCATACGCTAAGCGATTAATTTATCGATATTAATAAAAGTCATTTTGCACTTTTACATCAGATATCTCACAAATACATAAATACTTCCATCAGATATGTCATAAATATTGAGCGCGTATTAACTTCAATGAGTTGGTCCGTTTGCGCGTACTTAAATACGTCACTTTGGCTTAGCCCCTCACAGTTTGGTCTCTCTATATTCTGACATCCTTCAATGGAATTTAATTCTGATAAAAAAAACTGGGCAATGAAAATTACTGCTTTACACGATGGAATAAATATGCTTCTAAACACATTTATAAAAACCAGGAATACTTACATTTGATCTTAATGTTTAGATTTGACGTTCTCATGGCGACGATTATGAAGAAGGCGTCTTCTGGGTTGTTGCGCCGTGTAATCTGGTAGAAGTTTACCAAAGTTTCAGAGGTTCTTGGCTGCCTCCATTATCACTCATTGCCCTCATAATGACGGCGGAAAAGGACCTTTGAAACGTCGGCAAACTTCTACCACACTACACGGCGCAACAGCCCAGAAGACAGTCATCTACACGTGTGATCATCTCATGTGTGCTTCCCAATAAACTGCAACGCAACCTATTGGGACTAAACGTGTCTAAGACTGTCTCGTCTTGACTAACCAATATGCGTTCAGCCTAAGCAGCTGTTTCTACTATTCGTCTATTCCCATAACAGTGACAACCCCTTACTGAAGTCCAAGCGAGGGAATCAGAAGTACCACCGTCAGCGTGACCTATTTTAATAGCACATAATAGCATAATTTTCCATACCATACAACTTGACACACCATCATCTGACTCAGCTTTATATAAACGTTTAGGCATATCTGAACACTTGGTATGCGTACCTGCTAATTAGGGTTTATACAAAAACCGACCTTTGAAAAACACGGTTTTCGAATCCCAGAATTTCCAAAACACCGGTTTTCGAGTTTTTAAAAAAAACAAAATATAATTAAAACAGTAAAAAATATTTATACTTATTTTAAAAATTTACAGTTTACTTAATATTCATGGAACTACAAAAATATAACAAAATAAAATATACTACATACAAAACCAAATAAAAAGTAAAATAACTAAAATCTGTACAAAATATAAATTATAAATTTTTATTTCATTTAGTATTTTTCTCCAGGAAATATGATTTCAAAAAACACTGAACGATTACTTAATCTTGTTCTTATCCTAGATACAAAATTGCCTGAAATAGAAAATACTCTCTCACTGGCTACTGAACTTGGTTTTATCGTTCTCAGGGCATCAAATAATAAATCTAAATTCTTTGTTCTGTTATTGGTTGCCTCAAGTATTGAAAATTCGGCCTTCAGTGTCTTCGTATTTGATATTATTTCTTCAGGTTCCTCAAGAAACCCACGAATTGATTTTTCCATTGCTTCTTTTAGAGCATTGCCCTGATTAATGGTTTCTCCGTCTCCGATATATTCGTCATCGGAATCTGTTTCCATACAAGAATTTGGATATATTCTAGACAATATTTTTCCAAATAACTTAATAATATCAAGTTTTGAAGCTAGTGGAAATACACTAGATTTATTTGTTGAAATGTTTTGTGGATTTTGCAAATATAGCAAAAGGGTTACCAATCCAACTTGTCTTCTTTCTTGAATTCTTACTTCTAAAGCATTTAACAATTTGGAACTAATTTCAGCCTGACTCATGAAGATTAGTTTTACTACAATATACTTGTGCCCGAGGCGATTTCAAGTCAAAATGTTAACGTTTTTAATTAATTAATTTTTACATATTAATTCTAGTATCTAAAACCGGTTTTCGAATTTTACAAATTTATCCAAAAAAACACCTGTTTTTAAAACCGACAAACCCCACTGATAATAAAGCCTTTGATTACGTACAGCAACTGTTGAAAGCGACTTTTCAGGCATTTTATTCAACAGCAAATCTGGCTTATATCTATGCCCATCATGACAGAAGAACCTGAGGTTAAGTTACTCCCTTCCAAGAGCCATATATTAATACACATTTTCTTGTAGAAAAACATCACTACCCACGAAGTAGGACACCAAGCCTGTAGGTTCAAAGCAGGTACCGACTTAGAACACCAGCTTTCCTGCATTCAATAAGAAACAGTCTGTTATAATGTAGGTTATCTGTTGAATTTATATAAAAAAGAGTCCGTTGTAGTAAGAGGGAAAAGTGAGTCACGCTGGTTACAGCCATTGTTTTCCTCTGAGAAAGGACCGGTCTTGTTTGTGCACTAGGCTTCTACTGTTGCTCATTCATCTACAGCAACAGCTATCAAGCGGATCAAGAGAACCTCTTCCACGAAGAACTGAACAGCTGGACTTCATCCTACACTCTACCTGACCTCACTTATCCGCTGCTACTCACATGAACTGGCTTTAGCAATTTCAATACAACCAATTCTCCTTGAATGAACTGATGCTGCTTTAGTACGTAACAAATATTTGTGTTCCAACTGAAGACCTTCTGGGGCCACAACGAGCAACAAAATATCTCTATTTGTTGCGACATTTGTGGTTTTCACGGCGGTGAGGATGATGACGAAGGGATTTCGTGCGTTCTGAATCATTGGTAGACGCCAACGATTTCGATAAACATACTGTATCCATATTCAGGGTTGAAGTGGCTAAGCTGGCAAGTGGAGGGACTTGTACAGGGTCCCAGATTGGTTCATTCCCTCATTCTTTACCTCCTCCTACCCTATAAATCCCACCACTTCTCAGTATCGCCCACTTCGGCACTGAAGATGGATACGGTATGTTCCTCCGAAATGTTGGCATCTACCGACGAGTCCACATGGCGCCAAATATCAGAAGAATTCGTCATCTGCAATTGATGATTGTACGTTGTCACCTAACAGACAAGGCAACTCAAGCACCTGTCTCTTATTAATGAACAAATTTTTTTAAATGAAATTTTGATAACAATTTCTTGGAATAATAGATTCCTTGATAGAAATTTGGTGTACATATATTTTCATTACCTTATTTACAATTACAAGGGTGGGGAATTTCAGAATTAGTAGACACCAAACAGTTTTCTTGGGGCAAAACTTTTTGAGCGTATTTATTCTACTTATAACAACAGAACATTCAAGAAATTAAAATTTAGAGGCAATAACACAGCGAAACGAGCCAGAATTGTTCCAATACATGTACATTTCTCAACTGGTTTTATTTATATGACTACATCCCGGAGACTATAAAGTATAAAAATACGGTTTCGCAATTAATGGTTCCATTTATCGATAACGGAGACCACAAGTTCTCACAGTAAGCTCGATATTTTAAAAAAAAAATACTAAACCGAAGTTGACGCAACATGGTTAACAACAAGGCACAATACTTAAAAGAGATACAATGATGATCTCACTATCTAGTTATAGTCTTCCTGTAACATAAATATTAATGACTGGAAGAGGGTTATCGAGTTGTCGTAACTGACAAAACCGTTCGATGGATACGTAACTTACAACCTCGATTTGTTGTGTGGAATAAAGAGACATTATCAATTCCAAAAGACGTATAAAACGAGTTTATTACTCGTGTTTTGCAGAGAATGTATAAAGCGACTACGTAACGGGGAGATGTCAGCCCGAAAGTTACGTTACATCTCCGAAACCAATCCAGAGACTTCGTTGACATATGGACTTTAAGGGAAACTATATATTAAAAATCTGTCAAGCAAATTTAATTCTGGGCAGTCTACCAAACCGATGTAATACAAAGATATATAAAACTGAAATCATCGTAGAGAAGAATAGAAGAGTGGATAAAATGGGTCACAAATCTAATTAATTAAACACTGAATCGGTGTGCATCTGACGGGATACGAGGAAAGAGTCTGACATGCTATGCTGTCTGTTTCATTACTGCTATTAGATTGGCAACTTTGTATTTGCACGTAGACAAAACAACAAAAATGCGTCTATCAACAGCCTAACGCCAAAGAACCCCCTTTCACGTAATGTTAATGAGGCCTATAACAAGAATAGACGTGATATTTAAGATTCTCGCGGTAAATATATCGATGTTGGTGTCTTATGGGTAGCAATGTCGTGTGGACTCACAGGCAGATACTGAAGTTTCGGCCCTAAAAATGGAGACTGCCTAAGAGCAGTTTGTGTGAAGATATTTATAAAATGTAAAGACTTGTACTCAAAACCTTAGGACAACTCTGGCATGTACGGGAATTTTTATCTTGACCGATTAAATTGCCTCCTTTAAATTACGGTTTAAACATTCAGTATTACGGTCACGATCAGAGCTGAGCTCGAAGTTCACAGTTGCTGCCAATAACGAATATTGCTAATGAGTAAAATGTTTACGTATGCTGTTGGCTCACTTAACTTATAGCCGGAGCTACATATTTATCCACCACAGAAGTATTTTTTTCCCAAACCAATCATGAATGAAGCATAGTAATCAGGTTTGTTGTCCATAACTGACATGATGGCTTGGCGGTTTTCTGTGAGTCAATGACGACGAAACAGTCCGCGCGCGAGACATGACTTAGATCTAACTGGAACATGCCGAGACAGACAGGCAGATCGAATGCACAGTGCATTTTAACAAGTACACAGATGAACCTGGAGGGGAGAAGCCTAACACACAGTGGCGGTTTGGGGTACTTTCCAAACACAGTAGAATCCCGATTACCCGGCCTTCGGTTATCCGGAAAGTTCCATTTTATCAAGTCAACTCAGCATGTGCGGAAGACTGGCCAATACTTTCCAAAAATGCCCTTTAAAATTCAATGGTAAATCAATAATATATATTTCTATATTGTTTAAAACTGAAATATTAACAACGCAGATAACTATTTAACATTTTCTCCACGACTTACCAAGTTTTTGTACAACCACGTGCCTAATTTTTTGAACACGATTTCGATAAGCAAGCATAAAAGTCAATTTTACCGAAAAGGAACCTTCCTCCTTTATCTGCAATTAACTTCCTGCGACACGGTGTTCGAATAAACTGTTCGATATGGACTTGATATATGGAACATGAAGCATTACGACCGGTTATATAACGTGTCAACATCTGTTTTGCTACGTTATATTTCCAACGCAGAAACTTCGCAACGTGTCACAGAAAATTGTAAAGCGTGTCCAAGGAACTACTTTATGATTTGAAAAGGCTGATTGATCAAGGAGAATTGAAAAAACTACTAAGACTATAAATCAGGTAATAAATGGTAGACGTATTATTTGTCACATTTATTTTCCGAATATGTCGATCCAAAAACTGAACCAAAGTTTAAAGGCTTTTGCACAAAGCAGAGAGATCAGTGTAACAATTGCAGTCTTAATATACACGCTCGTGTACGAGTGATGTTTAAATTTTAGGTTGAAACTGAGTGGTTGAATAAAACCCAAGAAATACCCAGGGGAGAATACCTACTCTTGGGGGAATTTACCCCCCCCCCCTGTCTTCATGAACTATAAATGAAGAAGATGCCGATACATTAAGTCTTCTCGTGCGATGGGCCTCCGTGGTGGTGGTGATGATGATGGAGGCACAGTCTCCGAAACGTCGGCCTGTAACTCCATTATACGACTAAACGCCTGCATTTGGTTACCGTGAAAGCTTCAAATCTTAAAATGCCAATCTTAATTTCGAAACTGGAAAATCAACGATGTATATGCATAAACAGTTGACTGGTTTCGAAATCGAAAGGTTAGGAATTTTACTAATTTTACTTACGGAGTTTTCGCTGTTCCATCTACAACTTATGGCAACTACTTGTATATATTATCTCAACCCCGGCCATGATCATCCCTTGTGTAATCCTTTAATGATTGAAAATTCACCGTCATTCATCAACAGTACCGATAACCACTCAGCGAACATACTCACGAGCGTAATTTAATTGTAAAATACCCACACAAAATGCCTTTGGCAATTCTGTAACTCACGACTTGCTGTTGGTAGCGCCAAACTATAATTCGCAGATTGTGGGTCAAGGATTTTGTTGGTGAATTTAAAGAAAAAATAAATTTAATGTCACGCCGCGTAGTATCTTAGAAGTAAACTCCTTGTTTCGGGATTTTACTCTGGTAACAGAAGCACACTATCCAATACTGTTAATTCCCATAGAAAACTAGTCTTGCGTAAGCAAAGACAGTTGATGGAAAACTTTCAAAGAAAGATATGCCTTTCTCACGGTGGCAAAGACGTAGATGTTAATCTTATGGGTCATAAGGCCGTGTGAAATTATTCGTAGATGACTATGTTCAGGGCTTCTCTGAAGACAGAGGCAGCACGTTCCTCCGAAATGTTGGGATCCGCCTATAAATCCAGAAACCCAACATTGAAAATGTTCATGTCTGAGTTTGTCTTGCCTATTCAAAGTAATAACCTAAACACTAACGAACAATGAATTACTGCAGAGGTACACAGGCCCACCGTTGTATTTTGGGGACCGCGTAAGTATTTTGTGTACTGTGTCATCATATATGACGAAAAATAATTACATTATATCACATAACACGTTTTCTCCAAGTCGTCAGAATCTGTTAGGCAGCGAGTGTTCGGATTAATGCGCAAATTAAAATCAAGAATTATTACGCGTCTAACTGACGAACGCTTGGAGGAACGCGTGTGAACAGCGAACCATAAATTAAACCTGATACTGAAAGATTACTCAAGCAAAAGCTCCATCAAATATCACTGTAATGGCCGTTTTTTGTTAGAGAAAATTACTGAGTAACATATGAACCTATTTGCAATTCTTGGCCTAATTTAGTAGCAAGTTTAATAACTGCCAAGACGTTTCAAATTCAACAAAATGTCTTCATTTATATGTAACCTTGCGGCGCGCGAGTCGATAAGGGTGGTCTCAGACGTGTGAAAAGTTGATACCCCTGGTCAACCACTAACCTATAATAACATTTGCAACGGTCATACTTTACAAAGATTTGTTATACGTATCATAAACTAATGCATGGCGTGTGATGATGTACATGTAAATTATGTAACGAGTAGCCAACAAAGTTTGGGTATATATGATCGTTTCACGCTAACATTTCTTTCTGAAACCGTTACATAGAAATTAAGCCTAATTCGGTACCGGGATACAATCGTACAAGTTCGTTTCGTAAAAACAGAAACCTCGGCCCGAAGTCTGGGTGTACTTATTATTTTCGTGGTTATCCTCAGTATCTCATAGCCAATTTCGGGACAGTACTATAAATTAGGCCACGACTGCTTCCTTCCAAATCCATTTTAATTCGCTGTCCTTTACTCATCCTATCGTCCGAAGCTACATAGCTTGAGTTACCCTCCGGATCAGTAAATAAAAAGCATGGGAATCTCATTATTTTTGGCAACTGTCTGTCTGTAAGTTTAAACTCTAAATCAGTACGGTCAAGATCTTCTACCAAGTACGCCTAACGCGTATACAAAAAGAATACTGGCTCCTGAAAGCGAAATATATGACGGCAAAAGACGAACAGATACTACATCTAACGGGCTAGCTTATCATAAATTCCAGTTTTTATATTCGATTCGATATGAAAGAAAACAGGAGGGCCCTTTTTGAAGACCCCAATGCATTTAATCATGTCGTAAGCCTTTAACGAGAAACCAGTATCGCAATACGATGATGCCAGTACGGCCTAGTCGAGATTCGAACTGAGTAACTCCTAAATATATCAAATAACCAGACTTTTACATTAGAACATGTGGGTCTACGTACGTAAATTACAATTTTTTACTGCAATAAAAAAAACTGAGAAACACTTTAGTCAAAAGAATATGGATAAATAAACACACGGACGATCATCCTTAGTTAAGATACAAATCTGAACAATCTCTAAATAAAACTGATACTTTAATTGGAATTATGTTAATGATGTAATTCATCGCCCTGATGACGGAGGCAGTATGACCTCTGAAACGTTGGTAAACATCGACCAGACTACACAGCGCAACAACCCAGAAGACAGAAATCTTCATACTCATCGCCCTGATGACGGAGGCAGTATGACCTCTGAAACGTTGGTTGACATGGACCAGACTACACAGCGCAACAACCCAGAAGACAGAAATCTTCATACTCATCGCCCTGATGACGGAGGCAGTATGACCTCTGAAACGTTGGTTGACATGGACCAGACTACACAGCGCAACAACCCAGAAGACAGAAATCTTCATACTCATCGCCCTGATGACGGAGGCAGTATGACCTCCGAAACGTTGGTTAACATCGACCAGACTACAAATCGCAACAACCCAGAAGACAGAAATCTTCATACTCATCGCCCTGATGACGGAGGCAGTATGACCTCCGAAACGTTGGTAAACATCGACCAGACTACACAGCGCAACAACCCAGAAGACAGAAATCTTCATATTCATCGCCCTGATGACGGAGGCAGTATGACCTGTGAAACGTTGGTTAACATCGACCAGACTACACGACGCAACAACCCAGAAGACAGAAATCTTCATACTCTGATGACGGAGGCAGTATGACCTCTGAAACGTTGGTTAACATCGACCAGACTACAAATCGCAACAACCCAGAAGATAGAAATCTTCATACTCATCGCTCTGATGACGGAGGCAGTATGACCTTCGAAACGTTGGTTAACATCGACCACACTACACAGCGCAACAACCCAGAAGACAGAAATCTTCATACTCATCGCCCTGATGACGGAGGCAGTATGACCTCCGAAACGTTGGTTAACATCGACCAGACTACACAGCGCAACAACCCAGAAGACAGAAAGATTCATACTCACCGCTGTGAAAACCTCAAATCATACATCTTCATAGTTATTCAAAATGTCATCAATTAAAATGAACTTCTAACCCCTTACTACCAATACGATGATGGATTTACTACATATAGTATGCATATTGGCCAGTTACAGTCGAGTTCTGAAAGTAACGCCGACAATAACTCACATCGTCGAAGTCCACCACTGATGTCGATGCCAAAGTGACAACTTGCTGCTCTCAATAGAAACTTAGAATAGCTTTCTAACATTTGTTGTATCAGTGCATACCGAATTCTCCCGAGGACGTGATGTGGAAATCAAACATTTTTACCCAACAGCACCATACGAGTACATAACGTACATGGTGGCTGAGAACACCAACTGAACAAATGCTTTCAATACAAGTCTGCTGCTGAAGCTGACTTTGAGGGAAATACATTTTTATCATGACTATACAATAATAAGATGCATCTGTACATCTGTCATTATAAGGTCAATGACCTGTCTCTGGAGTCCAACATTCACAAAATAAATTTTGTGAACTTCGACTTACGATAATATGATATGCGATGACATATATTTATGACAATTAACGCGGACACTTTTAATTACAAGAGAACAATCTGTAAAATACACAAACAAGGCAGTAATTCTTCATACAGAAAGCCATATTTTGCGGTCCATTCAAAATCTTTCCTATCTACGTATTCTCAACACGTGCTACGCAGAAATGAACATGGCAGTTATCTCTTTAAAGCACAATGTTTACTAAATGCACCATCTGTTTTAATATTAAGTAATTCTGCCATTTCCCCAGAGTGTACTTGTGTTCTCGTACGATTATCAGAATAAACAACGATTAACTCCCTGAACAACATTAACCAACTGACCCTCGTAATGGAGACGCTCTGACTTTAATGTAGATGTGACATTAAAAATTATATTGATGAGTTTGGTGTTCCATAGTGTCAAGCAACGGAATTCACACTTCTGAAAACTGTATCCAGTACCCATATGACCTACTCGATACAACTAGCAGACTATCGTGTTACAATAATTTATTCTTTAATTACAACAAATTTAGATTTTTCGTAATACAGATAAGTATACCAAATTGTACACTTAAAGCTTTATAATTCCTATTAATGGGCTCTAATATATTTTTTTAAATTTAATTACAAGTCAAATGTTTAAAATTTTAAAAAAATGTAAATGTTGGTCTAATTTCACCAACTCCTTCGGGTTAAATTCGATCATACGGATTATTTATATCACGTCTATAGTTACGAAGAAATCTTCTTAAATGTTTTGTTACATTTTGTGAGTTTCTAGTCTTCGTGGAATACAGTGTTATACGTCAGTAGTGTGTTGTAGTGTTTACACATAAGTGTTCAAATAATATTACAAACATGAAAGATATTAAAATCACAGTGTAATGAAACTCGGTAACAATTCATGTAATAGGCCTTCGACTTCTGGCTCTTGAAGTTCCGTTCCGTGGCACTGCACATACCAAAGGACAAAGTTCGTGCGCGCACGCGTAAAATCGTCACCCATTAGACCAGTGCTTCCCAAACCTGGGTAAATTACCCAAAAATGGGTAAAAGTGGTTTTTCTTAGAGTAACGTCAAACCCATTTCTGTGTGACTTGACAAAAATCCGCGTGTGTGTTAATGGTTTTGCAGAACAAGCAGTCAGTGCAAAATGTTATTTGAAGGAAAAAAAAGGGCCATTTGGAGTCTTTCTGGTTAACAATTCGCGATGAATATCCTGTGGTAGCTGCAGTTTCCGAGCACCTACAAGTGTGAAGTAGGATTTTCCACTCTTTCCTTCATAAAGAACACAAAACGAAACTGTTTGCTGAACCCCGAATACGATGTGAGGTGTCCTCTGTCTCCAATTGCTACAAATTTTGCAGAACTACTAAATAAGATGGAGCAGTGGCATTATACTCATTAGCTGGGACCTGGGTGATGAAATATTCATGGTGAATAATTACCAAATTTTTTGTGGCTGCTAAAAATGTTTAGAGATGTTTAAAATAAAGACATTGCATCAAAAATATTGTTTGCTTCCTAATTTTTACCGATCTATCTTCACTTGTCATATATGTTTTCTGCGCAGTCATTGGGTAAAAAGGACTTTCTGATAAGCGGTTTTGGGTAATGAAGGGCAAAGTTTATGAAGCAGTGGTTTAGACCTATCTAAAGTTAAAATTAATCAGCAAAGAAGACGATGGACAAGCCGTTCTGTCGCAAGGACGAGGTGAGAATTATCAACAACCGAAATTTTATACACTGTCCATAATACAAAGGAATTTCAAAGGCAAACGGACGTGGACGAATCCAGGGACTCCTGCCAAAACGCCATTCGCCAGGCGAGCTGTCTTACGGTAAAAACAGGATTTGGTTCTTGATTCGACAGGCAACACTTCTCCCTTCTTTTTAAAATGTTTCTACTTCAACGAAAAACAAATATATATATATATATATATATATATATATATATATATATATATATATGCATATTTCGCATAAAACATCACATTTGTTATGGAGGCAATCTTCAGATGACCTAGGTCGCAATTTGTGACAACAACTTCCAAACGACAACATTTACTGTCAGCAAATATCTTACAAGGTCCACATAGCGAGATATGCATAAATTGTACGTAGGGCATGCGTCTGATGTCTGCAAGGACTCTTATTACACTCGTGTCGTTTCGGAGGATAGGTCATCGGTAATAACTTTTATGTCGCTTGGCTATCACGAGCATTGAAGAAACATCTAGCCAGGACTCCCGGCGAAACTGCGACAAGAAGGAATTCAGAGCGTCCTGCTTCTCTACAGGATACGATGTATTTTTGGTGACGTCAAGATGGTGAATATCTTACTCACTGTCGGTGAGTCAGCACGTCGCAATACGAGGTTGTTCCACTAGTAACTAAACTCTGTATGAATAAAGATGGGAGCTAAATTGACAACTATTCAACAGAGGAAAACAGTAAAACCTGCTTACAGCGGAGTCCTGAAAGGCCTGAACATTTTCCTTGCAAAACAGGTTTTCGTTCAAAATGTATGCCTATGATTACATGATCCGCGAACATGGGATTCAACAGGCGGCCCAGAAACCAGCGCTGCGTGAGATTGTCCACTTTGGAACCAGGTCTGATCTCAACGGAAAAGATTTTTGAGGATACCAGGGAATTTCTATGGTCAGCGTTTCTCAAATGGTGGTTTGCGGACAGTAGCCGGTCCGCAAATTCTAGCTGGCGTTATACGTAAAAAGTAATAATTTTTAAAAAAAACTGTCAATTTTGTCCTTTCGGTTACTAAAAATATTTTCTGTTGGAGCTCGGCAAGTACCGACCAAAAATAATCGGGCAGTTATATCACACAATTTCATTATTTCATATTCTGTCATAAATAATTTTTATCGGTAACACTTAACGTGGGTGAAATGGTTCAGCCTTATTAAATGCGACATATAACGAAGTTGGTACTAAAGCAAACGCAGAAGAAACCAAGTGTAGGCTATGTTAATTTCTCGTCATCAAACTGAACGACAAGACGAAGAAAGTTAATAGTCTTTGAAAATGTGGTAAAGTTAAAACATTTGGGAATGACAAACAAATCAAGTGCACTAATAAAGAAATTAAGACAAGATTAAATTCGTGGTACCATGCAATTGAAACAATTTGTCTTCCCATCTGCTACCTGAAAACGTGACGATTAAACTGTACGCAAACAAAACTATAATTTTACCCGTTGTATTGTACGGCTATCTCTCACATCAAGAATAATACAGATTGATCGTGTTTCAGAGTGTTGAGAACATCTGGACCTAAGAGAGATGAAGTGTAAGGAGGCTGAAGAAAATTACGAAATTGGCGGAGTATATGGCACGGATAGGGAGATAAGAAACGCGCATGAAATTTCTACTGGGAAGCCTGAACTAAAATATCACTCGGAACACACAGCATAGATGGGAGGATTGGACTCATGTGGCTGAGAGACCAGTGGTGGTCTGTTGTAAACACAGCAATGAACTACCTCAGCAACAATTAGCTTCTCAGGAAATAATCCATGCAGACAGTTGTGGCCAATGCCTCCAATGACATTTCTCTGATTTTAATACCACATGAAGACGTTGACTTGTAAATAGCCATGCACTGGCAAGCTATTAATAACCCGATTTCTGGCCTGCAACTTGTACTGCACTCTGTAGGACAGACAAGCAACCAGTCCTCGAGGGGGGGAGGGGGGGGGGGGGAGATAAAGAAACCTACAGCTGTTTTACCGGTTCGCGGAACAGAACATACGAACGAACCACTATTCCAGATAATGAATTTCCATCTTTCAGGAAAACAAATAGGCCTATAAACATGTTGCCCACGTAAACAAATGTATAATAAGAAATAAAGACGTCTCTTTTTCTCCAACCATATGAGACATACACTTGTAAGGTTATCCTATTTATACCTGCTTAACTTTTACGACTTAACTACAAAATGAGAGAGACTGTAACTTATTAGGACAGCAGTCCAACGCTTTGTAACCAAATTATAACCTACTCGAGCCGAAGTTTTCTTATCCATGGTTCCATGAACCTAATAAGTAACCATACGTCACAACGTTTCGTGTGATAATGAGAGGCAACATTCTGGATAACTCGCTTTTCAAGGGAAATAAACGTTTCGATTTGCCCATCGATTTATGCATACACTACCGTTCAATAAATAGAAACAGGTCTACAATAACAACTCTGTTCTGGGCTAAGAAATGCAAGTACCATGAACAAGAATTCCTACCGTACTGTTTTCATTGTATAAAACCAAGCGCGTGCCATGTTCAGTCTGCACCAAGCCTAAACAGAATTGCTGAAAACATCGTTACGTTGAAAATGAGAACAGTCTTGTGTGGGTCACAAATGATGGTGTGTCCAAGGTCCTCAAAAGAGCTAGAGGATTAAGGGCCTATATTCTGCTAGGTAATTTATCTAAGATGGTATGACGGGACGTAGTTTATTCATCTGGTCCAGAACAGACCCAACAGTGGGCCTTTGGGAATCCGGTAATGTAATGTCAGTTTCTAAAAAGGGGAGAAAACATTCAAAATTCCGTTAAAGGCCTTGAACCAGGGAACCTCAAGAAAGGGCGCTGTTAACACACGCAAAGAAATGCATGCTACTAATGACGCACACAAGGCCTAACTAAACCTTTCTGCCAATGCTCTTACGTTATTCTTCTCAAGGCTGAGAATACGTACGACACAGCTTCTAGTCGTATTTAACGACACCGTATCAGCTACAGAGTATATACAGCATTAATTTAACAATTAAATGTGGTGATTATGAAAGGCGAGCCTTAAGAGAAGCAAAATGGTCGTGGTGACGCCTAAATTCCATGAATGTACACACAGAACTGACAATTCCCTAACCGAGACCCCGATACATAAGAATAATTCACTTTATTTACAGTTAATCCTGCACAGACACACACAAAAGTACAGTCACAGACACTTTCGAATGGCACGTATAAAGTGCTCACTACATGGGGCGACCAGAATTCGATCCCCGGCAAGAGTAAAATATTTTTCTTCTAGTCGCTGCGTCCAAACTGGCTCTGAGGTTCACCCAGCCTTCTACCCAACAGGTATTGGGGGGGTCCTTCTCCCAGGGGTACAGCGTAACCGAGGCGTGACGCTGACCACTCGCCCCCCTCTAGCGCACAGGTCAAGAACAAGTAGGAGCTTTTTCTTTCGCCCCCCTCAAGCGCCTTCATGGCGTTCATAGACGGCAGCTTTACCGACAAACTTCTTCTCGCCGCAAACATGTCCTCACACACACCGACTAACCCTATGAAAGAGTCCTCTTTGAAATCTAACAGTTACTACCTTCAATCTCTGTTAAAATCTGAAAGACCAAGTTTCACACCCATACAAAATAAACTAACTCCATGGAACAAATTCCTTCTCGTGAAGCTGTTAGTCACTCATCTACTCAAGCAATTCCCAACTTTTTGTGAAGTCTTAAGGTTCATTGTATATACAAAGACCCACCCCTCTTCTGAGGGGAAATAAAAAAACACCCGGAGCAGAACAGAGCATTCAAAAAGGCAATAAGCCGAAGTATTCCACCAATTAATCATCATCATTACAAATATTCTTTGTAGAGGAACGTCCCCCGGCTTTAAGTTTATACCACTGAATTGTGAGACGAAATGACAACTTTGAATCTGACCAGTGGACTGCATCACGAAAGGGGGCAGGGAATACATTCCACTCCAAATGTTTACTAGGCACTTCACATTCAAAACACTGTTGTCAGCAGGAAAGTAAATATCAAAATATATTTGTCACTTTTGTCAGCAGGAAAGTAAATATCAAAATATATTTGTCACTTTCTTGCAACAACCCATGACACGTTACATTTCACGTGGGTTTCTTCTTGATTTTTGTTGATGATTAAATGTTAAGAATCCGTTTCCGTTAAGACACAGAAGTTTAAAATACTAATGCAAGTATGGGCATAGTTCCTACTTATTCAATACAGTACTAATTTGTTTACATACCCTGTTACTCTGGAGAGCTTCAGCACTGTGCTCCTCCTTTTGTCTAAAGCAGTTGGTGCACTTGCTTTTGTTAAAGATGTTCGGGGCGAATTTTCTGCATTCGGACCTCATCAGTGTTGATGACATGTTGTCACACACTTTGACATAAACTGCAGCAGTCGCACATTTTTTGGACAGTCTTATATGAACGTCGTCTGCAAGAACTTAGTGTTTTATCCATATTTTATAAATGTAATAAAAACAATTATTATAGGTAATTCACTCAACACCTGAACCTACAATTTTGCAACTGAAGTGTTTTGGTAGAAGACCAATTGTTTTAAAATGTTCAGTGTTCTATTTTTCGAAGCGAAAGGCTACAGAAATTACAGCACAGAAACAGAACTACCGCCAAATAACTGACACATTTTATTCATTAATTACAAACTATGTATCCTTGTTCCCGTTGTACTTACTATACATTCATATCCACACAAAACTTTTCACCTGTCTCCTTTGGTGGATATAACACCACACTCCTCACTAGCCATCACAGCCATCTTCCAACAGCACTACACAACTGCAACTCAACCTTAAAAGAAGCCCGACTCCGACTACATCAACGTTCCTTCACCGTTCCATTCATTAGATTCTCTTGCGAGCAAGAAAGTAGTTCCATGTATTTACAACAGCTTCTAAAACTGAGCTGTCATTATTCAAACAATAAGATAAGCAGTATTCCAGTAGGACTAAATATATATTTAGAAATCTGAAACATTGTAATTACATTAAGCAAAACAGTAATGAATGAACGATAACCTTGCGCCAAGTCAGGGTTATACGAAACGTGTAGCACTGCGTAATTGTCGTATATTTGTAATTGTATTCGAATCAGATTTTCAAAATATTATTACAAAAATATCAGGTGCAGCAATATCATGAGGAATCAAGAGACGGCAGTTGTAAAGTCCACGTTAAATTATTTTCTGATAATACGATAATTTATATTTCGCGCGCATATTTCCGCTTTGCACGTCTCAAATGTTTCCATTCGTCATTTGTTATATTATGTTGTACTGTGGTATATTTCCGGATCCGTATCATGCAAATATGGCGGAAGGAGGGTCTGTCAGGTGTGTTAAAATAACTTACTTAAAAAGCGTTGCATTATTAACCCATAAAATGTTGAGAAACTGAACTAATTTTGTGAACAAGAAAGTGCATTGATATGAACCAGTGGACGTTAAAACAATGTAATAGAAACCAATGCTTTATTTCTCATATGAAAACATTGGCTTCGAATGAGTGTAGAGACATGGAACAAATTATAACCATTGAAATCAAATTAATCGTCTGTAATGAGTACCCTTGACGTTAGATTTTTAAAATTTGAAATACACAGACAGTATAGGACATACTTTAAATAGGAAACATTTATCACACTTTTGTTAAGGCAATATATAACTAAAAAAAGTCCTGTTTGTTAACGCCAGTTATGTTATTTCTAAGTTAACATTAAGCAGTGATAACAAGTTTCTTCGCAGGACACTTCACTTCAGTAGTTTGCGTCATTGTCTTTACTGTACTGCTTTCCTTGCGCACATCCATATCATTAAGCACAATTAAAAATTAAGTAGCACCAGTCATTTGATTTTCAGAGCAGTTGCTAAACTGTAATGTTTTTAAATTGTCTGTTGTTAATTTTAAATACAGCTGATAAAACAGTCATTTTGCAAGCCATGTTCTGATACTTTTAACGAGTAGTACAAAGTATTTTTATTTTAACTGAAATATGGAATGTATTGGAACAACACATTAAGTAATTGCCACAGAAGCCATATGGAGACAGAATATGAAGTTCCCTCATGAATTTACATTAATTTACTATTGATCAAACCATTTTAATGTGATGTTGCATGCATGCAAATTTTTGTTATACTAGAGCATACATTGTTGCAATGGAAACTTAAAATTGTTCAAATGTCAGTTGCAATCAATTAGTTTATAAGTATGCAAGCAGTAGTGGACTTGAAAAAAGGAAAAAGAACTGTCAGTTTTCATTTGTATTATTAACTCAGTGATATTGCAGAACACTGCATTATTTATAATGGAAAGATCAATTAATACATACAATAAATTCCCCTTCAACAGAGAATTGGATCCCTCTAAGATTGCCATCATACGTGAAGTGTATGATAGTGAAAATGCACATGAAACATTTGAACTGGAGCTGGAGCGTGCCTTGGAGGCAGGCTGCAGCATAATTTTTGTCGAACCGTCAAGGCTAGGGGATGAAACAGCACGCTGGATTGCTGTTGGTAATTGTCTGCACAAAACAGCAGTTCTGTCAGGAATAGGTGCCATTGCAGCAGGTAGATATTACTTTAATTTAACCCTTTACTTTCAAGAGCAAGATTTGTATATGCATAGGCACCAGTAGTTGTGATTGGTGTTAAATGAGCTAGTTTGTTTGGCAGTGTAGTATAATGAAGAAGTATAACAGAAGGGCAAAACAATAGTAATAAATAAACAAAAATTTGTTTTATACTGTTATTATAGTTTTCTCAATTCAACAGGCAGATTTGTCTCCACTGCTACTTGATCTCTTCCAGCAATACATTACACACTCGTTTTGGTACGTACAGTTATTATTAGACTTTATAACTGAAGGTTTGCCATTTCAGGATTGGTATGGACAGACCGTCCATATGTATGTACGCCACTGGGAGCGCTGTCATTGCTGTGCACTGGACTGTATACTATTTCATGGCAATTTGACCCCTGTTGTCAGTACCAGGTTGAACGAGATCCAAAAAGGCTTTCAAAGTTTCCTCTTCTTAGTACTCTTGCGCCAGCATCTGTTGTTGTTTTAGTTCGGCGGGATGACTCAAGACGGAAAATTCTTCATACAAGTGTGTCTCTGATCGCAGCTGCTTTTTGTGCATGGCGACTTTATGATGCCTACAAATGAAAGTAATTTGTTTCACAGACCAAGAAAATAGATGTGTAGAATCCAGTTACTTTACATTGAATCTGACACGTCACATCCCATGTTTACTTGATCCAGCATATTATACATGAAGAATTTTACTTTAAGTAACTGGATTCTGCTTTATGTTTTTATAGGGAACATGAATAATTAACATAGGGATCACATTAGGCAGGGTAGCAGCTAGTCTGCTTCGCCATTGCTGACACATCTGCAGCATTTATGTGCAAACTCCATCAACATTGATCTGCGTCAGAAATGGAGTGAGTGTGCGCTTGAATTTGCCATGTGGCTCAGTTTCATGGCCCTAAAGCTGTAAGGCACAACACCCAGGATTGTTATCACTTCGGTTTGCGCCATCTTAAAATGTGTACTGAAGGCCGTAGGGCATAGGAATTAGTCGTCGTTTCATTGGTGGAATTGAAAATTAAAGACATGGAAGTTCCTGCTCAACAAATCTGTATGCTTACGATGGCAACAGACATGTTTATTAAGGGCACAAATATTGTTTGGTATGGACAGAAGTTGCACATATAAACACGGCATCGGATTTCAAAAGATGTAATATGTACGGATATATTGTACTACATTTAAAGTTATTCTGGACCATGGTCTAGTGATAGTAGTTATTTGATAATTGTAATGGGTAGCTACTGACTAGTCCAAATGTAAGAACAAATATTTTTCCTACCATAAATTTTCTTTTGTTGTAGGAATGGATGTAAGGAAGTTACAATTCTTCTAAAGAAATATAAACATTAAGTTTGTATATATCATCCATGTTGTATATAAGATGTACAGAACTTTTGACCAGCTGAAGGAACAAGCTCTCAACTCGGTCAAGGACAGTCGTAATTTTAAAACACATTATGAATAAGGATTAGGATGACAGTGATGTACAAATGTTACAACAAATATATTTCTTATTAAAATCCTCATGATATGAACAATAAGCATGAAATGATATACAATGGATTCTGGTTAATTGGGACACATCAGGACTAGAACACTTTGGCTCAATTAAGCAGCTGCCCCAATTGTGCGAAGTTACACGTAAAGAGTTAAAATGGTTTGTTCTTTAAGATTTGCCCCAAATAAACGGCTGCCCCGATAAAACGACGGCCCTATTAACCGGAATCTACTGTACAGTGTGTCCGTAAAATAATGGTGGGGTAACAAAGAGTCATAGTTTTGGAACAAAGCACGATAGAGACATGAAATAAACTTCAAAATAAAGAGAAACTCTCCAAGAATCTTACCTGTTCAGTAGATTTCGATAAGCGCTCCTTTAGTTGCCCTGCAGACATCAAGACTATATTCAAGCTCTTGCCATACACGACCGAGAACATCCGGTGTGATAGATGAAACAGCTTAAGTGATCCGTTTTTTCAAATGGTCCAAATTTATTATTTGGGCAGAGAACACTTGTTGCTTCACATAACTCCACAAATAAAAATCCATAGGGGTAAGATCTGGAGAGCATGGAAGCCAGGCTATCCACCCTCCTCGTTCGACCCTTCGCTGAGGATATGTTTGGTTTAGGTAATCCCGCACGAATGTGGCAAAATCTGGAGGAGCTCCATCTAACTGGAGAATGAGATTCTCCAGTATTTGGGGCACTGCAATTCAGGTGTTACATAAAATTTATCCACAGGACAAAATTAAACGATTCGAATTTGCTACAGACATTCTGGATAGGTTAGATTATGATGGGGAATTTTTAGACAAGTTTATGTTCAGTGATGAGGCTACGTTTCATGTTTCGGGATGAGTCCATCGGCATAATGTTAGAATATGGGGTAATGAACCTCCATATGTCATTATGGAACATCAACGTGATAGCCCAAAAGTTAATGTGTGATGTGCAATTGGACGAGACAGAGTTATTGACCCCTTCTTTTTTGCTAAACAGAAAGTGATGGGAAAGAACTTCCTGGATATGTTAGAAGGGTTTGCAGTGCCCCAAATACTGGAGAATTTCATTCTCCAGTTAGATGGACCTCCTCCACATTTTGCTGCATTCGTGCGGGATTATCTAAACCAAACATTTCCTCAGCGATGGGTCGGACGAGGAGGGTGGATACCCTGGCCTCCACGCTCTCCAGATCTTACCCCTATGGATTTTTATTTGTGGTGTTATGTGAAGAAACAAGTGTTCTCTGTCCAAATAACAAATTTGGACCATTTGAAAGAACGGATCACTGAAGCTGTTTCATCTATCACACCGGATGTTCTCGGTCGTGTATGGCAAGAGCTTGAATATAGTCTTGATGTCTGCAGGGCAACTAAAGGAGCGCATATCGAAATCTACTGAACAGGTAAGATTCTTGGAGAGTTTCTCTTTATTTTGAAATTTATTTCATGTCTCTATCGTGCTTTGTTCCAAAACTATGACTCTTTGTTACCCCACCATTATTTTACGGACACACTGTATTTGCAAAATGAGGTCAATTCTAGTTCTTAAAATATATAAAATTGAAATAAAACTTGTATGCAGTGACAGAAGCAGTTACTTGTAATTTGTATTAATATGGTAGCCTTTAATGTGTCTACATAAAATTTGTTAAGACTTGGGTTGGTCAATAAGATATAAGTATTCCAATTCAAATTGGATTTTATCAGGTATTTTTCTGTGAGTAGAGGCAGTGCCTATCCTGTAAGTGACGTGACCATGCTGTGGGACGTTAAAGCAATAGGCTGATGCAAGTCTTCGATTTAAGTGGAATATCCAAACATCCTGATAAATTTTCTGGGATAGACATTACATCAGATTTTTATATTATGAGTTATATTAAAACACTATCACACTGTGTCCACTTTTAAATTAAAGTCCAGCCTCCTGCACATAACATTACTACACACAAAATGTGGAAAAATATTAATTCCTCAGGTTACTGTGAACCACAAATTTTTTTATCAGAATTTGAGGTTGTCGTGGTTGTGAGTGTGAAGATGCCTGTCTTCTGGTTTGTTGCACCACGTAGGATGGTAAAAGGGAAATCAATCACCCTGATGACTGAAGCACTAAGTACCTCTCAAATGTTGGCAAATTTCTTCTAGACTACATGGTGCTACAACCCAGAAGACATCCATCATCATTCAATATTTTGTTGGGTTCCGAAGTGTCTGCAACTGAATATAATTAATTATGATTTATATAAAGTGTGAAAACATACTGTCATTATTTACATGTCTGGCTGTATTACAAAACAAATTAAAATGTCCTTATGAAATTTTTATGAAGAATGTGCCTTAAAATGAGAAATTTTTAAAAATAAAAGCAAGGTGCATAAATGACTGTCATTTGACTAGAATTGTCCATAATAGTAGACTGCATAAGGCATGTTCTTCATACTACATAATGTTTTACATACTAAATCAAAGTACACATCAGTATACTTGCATGTACGAGGGTGAGTCAAATGAAAACCGTAATTTTTTTTTTAAATTTAATTTATTGAGTGAAAGCGGTACACAACTATATCATTTTTCTACATAGTCTACATTTCGTTCAATACAGGCCCTCCAGCGTTTACGAAGTGTATGGATTCCTCTAGAAAAAAATTCTTGTGGTTGTCTGCGCAACCACTCATGCACCGCCTGCTGTATCTCTTCTTTCCTCCCATCGCCTCTTTGAGTGGCCCAAACATGTGGTAATCACTTGGGGCTAGGTCTAGTGAGTATGGCGGATGTGGAAGACACTCAAAGTGCAAGTCTTTGATTGTTGCAACTGTTGCACGGGCAGAGTGGGGCCGAGCATTGTCATGTCAAGGACACCTCTAGTCAAAAGTCCACGTCGCTTTGCTCTGACTGCAGGTCGAAGATGATTCTTCAAGATTCTTCACTGATCAAAAAACGAATTACAGAACGTTGTTCTTCTTTCGTGCACGTAACTAGTGGAGCAGCCATTTTCAAATTGGCACTGTGATGGCGATATGTTTGTCTGCATTATACTACCACCTATAGGATACTCTTTATAGCATTGGTAACATGTCTGCCAACTTATAGGACAATGGCGCGATATTTCGAATTTTTATCTCAGTTTTACGGTTTTCATTTGACTCACCCTCGTATATACAACATTGACTGTTGTACTGTGAAAGTTAGTGCTACTGCTTTGTGTCTGAGAGATACAGTTTCAATCCTGACAAAAATCAACCATCCAGACTGAATTTTTCATGTCAATGTCCACTTTCTCACCCATCCAATTTCAAATTATCATTCAGGATTGTCACCACATCTTTTTCTTATATCTAAGCAAACCATACAATTAAATAACTGAAGACAGTCATCTGTATTTTGAACATAAAGTGCCTCAAATTTGTGTGCCCAAATATCATTACTCTTTTCTGCTAAATAATGATGTATATATGTAAATTTCAAACTGTTTATGAGTGCATAATTCAAATAGTGGAATTGATAATATTAACCTTTATTGTCCTTGGATCACTAATACACAGTCGAGTTTAGACATATCGCATTAGCATATTGCTAAATCATTCACCATGGAGTTAAAGGCTGCTGATCAGCAGTTTAAATTGCCTTTTCCCATACAATAAGGGTTAAAGCTCTTGAATTTCTGAGACTACTTCTTCTTCTGTAGCACTACGGCCCTTTCAGTGTAGCCTTGGCTTCTCTTGCGATCGATGCTCAGTCTTCCCTATTCTGTGCTTTTCTTCTCCAGCCTCTTACGCCCATCTGTTTAAGATCAGACTCCACATCTTCGATCCACCGGAGTTTCTGTCTTCCTTTCCTTAATTTTCCAGGAGGTTTTCTACCAAAGGGGGTCATGTTTCCGAGGCCTCGTTTCAAGAGTGTCTGAACGTCATCTTTTTCCAGAATTGGGTTGTTAACCCAATGTCCAACCCCCATTTCTGGAACTACTAGTGTACTATTAAAATGCCAAGTGAATGAATAAATACATTAATGTACATGCTGAACCTGTGTTTGTCAAACAGGTCAGTGTGTAATAAATTTAATTTATTTTCCTTACTGTATCAAAATACTGACAACATAGAAGAGATAAACACTGTTTTACAATAGTTTAATAAAGCTCCTATACTTAGTGAATGCCCATTAAAATTAAATTGTTTTATAAATTTGATTACAAATACATAAGATAAATCCATAAGTATAAATATATTTAGGAACAAAAGGAAATTCATGCTGTAATGCATACCTGCTCATTGTTAAAAGTGAACGAGAAATATTTTGGCCAAAAAAGTATATACAGTATGTGTTTATGAATGAAGAATTATCAAACATGTCTGTGACATAATATCAATTTCTTTAAAAATGGTAACAAATTATAGACTACTAATGAAGATAAATGAAACAGAATTAATGATAATGAAATCATTCTAGACCTTCCAGAAACAGCTGTAGTCACTTTTGATTTGGTGGGCCAGGACTGCAACATAAATTTATGTTCAGGAATCTGTCTTGTGCAGAACAGGCTGCACTAAAGTTTCAGCTTTCAAGAGATCAGTCGAGGTTTTCATGGCAGTGAGAATGATGATATTCTCATGGGTTCCAGGGCCACGTACACTCGTCGGTTTGACATCAAGATAATTTGACTCGCTCAGGACCCCCTTATAATACAAATTCTATTGTATCGTGACTACCAGAGGGAGGTTTTCATACACAGGAAACTAATTTCTTCCAAATAATTGCAGAGTTCCACAGAATAAAATGTAATGCCAATCAAACTTTCAATAACAGATTTTTGAGCAGTGATATGCCATTTGGTTCCAGTGATACTAAGGATTTGTCACTCATGTTTTAAGGGAGGGATACAATCCAGGAACATTAAATATCCCTCATTTAAATTTCAGATAATTGAGCAGAAATCATTGTTGAGTACAGTCTTGTCCTGGTAAAAATCCAATGTTAGAAGGCATTTAAAATTCTTGCTTTCTGTATTAATCCAAGTTAAGGATGCACTTGTGAATAAAACCAGCTTCCACACTTGCAATTTTAATAGATTATAATCTTCTGGAGCATTTAAATGGAAATATATCCTTCAGATATTTATCTGCAATGAAGAGATAAGTTAGTTTTTTCTTTGCTAATTTGTGGGACAGTCAGGGCTTTAAACCTGGTACCAAGATTTGTGTGTACAACTTTACATCCATTCTACCTTAACCATGAAGGTGACAGATGAGAGTGGAAGTTTGAGACCTGTTCTGAGTCTTATGTACATAATTACTTATAGTCAATAAAAATGGAGAAGGAAGTGACTATAGTCTGTTTTGAAATAAAGCTCATACTTTGCAGTTCTAGAGGCATGTTCCTCCAAAAGGTAAATGTTTGTCAGCTATATGCCCATTCAGAATGAATAAATAATACAAATAAACTTGTTATATAAAAATCTATCCAATCTTCCAGTCTTGAATGCGCATGTAAAATAATGCCCTTCTATATGATCACTGGCCTTAGCTCTTCATCCATTAACCCTTTGTAGCTGAAGATCAAAATAATATTTAAAAATTCAGTTCCTACTTCAAAGAAAACGTCTCCGTTACAAAGATCAGGTGATTATGTTTAGAGAAATGATCACTTCCTACACCGAGAACCATTCAAAACCCAAAAATACACTGTGTGAAAAATTCAGAGTAATTGATTGCAAAAGCAGGTGGTATAGTTACCACTGGTTTTAAAAGGTTAAGGCTCATTGCCTGCATTTACCCCAAGAGAATGAGGTAAACCATACAGACCTTGAAATGTGTAGCATGATATTTATCTGTGCTCAAGCTAGTGAACTTCCATTTGCACAAGATACTATAATCCATTTCTTAATTTGAATGGTTACAAGAGCATTCTATATTAAAATAATATTGTTTTAATATTCTAAATTACATCTGCAGTGTAGTCCTACTCTCTTACTTCACTATGTTGTAAACAAAGTATAAATTATGTTCCTCGTAATATGTACACAAAACTGTCGTAGATCATAAATTATGTATTCTGACATTTCTGTATACAATATTAAATATTGATGTGTGAAAATTTGTTATTACAGTAGGAGTAAACAAAGTCTGCTGGCTGATGAATTTCAGATTGACTGTTGATTCAAAATCTGAAATATTTTCAAAGCAAACCAGCTTCTACAATTATTTAACTACAGTAAAAGCAAACATTCATTACAAATATTTGCTACGCTGATTTACATACTGCAAGTTATACAAATTTATCCCTTTAAAATCAAGTCATTCTGTAAATTTCCTTACACATGAGTAATAAGCTATAATTAGTGTATTATGAATGAGACAGAGAAAGAAACAAGCAATCAAAGAATGTTCAAAAATTTTAAAAGTATGTTATTACCGTAATTGTATATATCTTAGAAAGTAGAACAGAGGGCCATGCAAGCTGCCCATTTTTAGGACAGCTAACATATGGCCTTCGGGCAGTTTCTTATTTACCCAGAGATTCTAACTATATTGACAGAACATCACACCAAACCAGACATGCAAAAAGGAACAGACGAGACTGGTTCTGTACAGTATTCACACATGCCTATGCGTGTGTGCGCACACATCACAGGGATTTTGTGTATATTTCAGAATTCTGTTGTTTTTAGTAATTGTTATAAAAGTCATCACAAATATGTTCTGGCATATGGAGAATATTTCATGTTACATACTTTGATATAGCTGGATAATATAGAATTGAAGATGGCTGTCTTCTGGGTTGTTGCACAATGTAGTGTAGTAGAAGTTTACCAACAATTCAGAGGTGCTTGTTGCATCCATCTTCAGGGTGATAGCCGTACTTAGGTATGCTCAAACAGTGTTTATGACCCTAGCTGAGTGAGAGCATCTACAGACCAATGCCACAGACCTTGACAGAGGTTCAAGGCCAAGTCTCAGATGTAGCTTCTCAAGTTGACACAGCAATATTACAGTGCACAGGAGGAATTTCAGTATTGTTTAGACACTTGTCGTTTAACTTGTGGCGCACATACTGAACAAACATGAAAACAAAACTTGAAAGTATTTCTTCATATACACCAAGCTATTTGATTGTTGTTACTGAACTGGTACATTAAATATAACCCACAATAATAATAAATAATTTTGAAAAATCCTGTATATTTAAGAGATGGCACAATCATGCAAACTATTTCATTTTAAACATTTTCTATTCATGAAGACCATGGATGTCTCTCTTGTTCTTGTACAAGAGTAAGCCCTAGGAACATAAGCATTACATTTCACAGTGCAAAAAAAGACCATACAGTGCAGTTAGCTGTATACTATTTCTACTGTAATAAAATACATGATAAAAATATGGAGACAATATATTTGCTACTGTTGATCTTGATTATAGCATAAATCCTGATACAAAATAATTTCTTTCATACCTTCACCCCTCATTCACTTTTAATTCCTCTAATCCTTTTGAACCTTTACCTCCCCTCCAAAACACACCATTACAGAAGAACAAAGAAAACAGTGTGTTCAGTTATTTCAGTGTTTTCTGTGAGGTCCACTCCCATTTACAGTGCAATAAAACATGAAATTGCTCCTAGATGTACCTAACAGCATGGCATCCATAACAAGTATCACTGTGCAAAAAACATACAATCTTTATTATAAGGGAAGAGGGTATTTAAATTCCTATATGTGGCTGCTGACTCGATTTTAACATAGGATTAAAATGTTTACTGTTGCGCTATTGCAGATGGACTGTATACAAGCCTTGATGCACAACCAATAAAGGATAATTCACATAATCATGTGAATGTAATTCTTATTTACATTAAAATACTAGGATGCAACACTCTTTTCACATTTATGAATACCATTATGTATACATTATATACCAACTAAAGTGCACTAACCTTTGTACAAACTGTACATCTTAAATTATTACATTATGTACCACTTGAAGTTCGCTGTCTTCTGGGTTGTTGCGCCGTGTAGTCTGGTTGATGTCCGCCGTTTCCTCTGAAACGATGGTGGACATCTACCAGACTACACGGTGCAACAACCCAGAAGACATCGAAATTCAAACTCACCGCCGTGAAAACCTCAAATCCTACATATGTACCACTTATTAAATAAAAATGCACTAGCCTTTGTACAAACAGCTCATACATTATTAATTTGCTGTCACTGCCCTTCATTATAACAACATTTGAATATTATGAATATAATCTGTCAGCCAACGAAGTTTGTTACACTAAGCTTTCATCATAGTGGTAATTCTTAATGAGAAGTGTTCTCAGCCCTTCTTTCCATGATCCAGAAATAAAGTGATGGAGCAAATGTTCGTATTATAATCGCAAGCCAAGGTGTAATAGGTGAGATAATCACCTCCTTCTTTCCTTGTACAACAGCAGACAATATCTCGTCTGCAACATACTCAGGTTTGTAACCATTTGCAATTTCACTGTCCATTTCTGCCAATATAAAACACGTAACATTTATATATAATTCAACTCACACATGTAAAAATGACAGTAATGAAAATATCCACTTATATTTTAGTAATAATACAGTAAACAGTTTTAAAATAATACCAGAGCACAGTAGAAGGAATATGAATGAATTTCCTTACCCTAAGCTGCGAGTTCAGTCACAGATAAAGTCTCAACTGTCAGTCAGTGAACAAATATTATAATTGATTTTAAAGATAAAATAAATATCCAGTACGAGTTAACTCTATGGAGTAAGTCCTTTTTGAGAAGCTAACAGTTTCTCAGCTAGTCAAGAAATGTGCCACATTTTAAGGGTACCAAAAGGTTCTTTACTGTATTCGCAACAGCCTATCACCACTCCCTATCCTGAGCCAAACAAATCTAATTAACACTCTCCTACCCCACATTCCCAAGAACCATCGTAATACCATCTGCCCATCTAATCCCAGATCTTCCAAATGGTCTCCTGCTTTATGGCTTCCTGACTAAACTTCTGTATACACCTTTCATCTCCCCTATACACAGGAAGTACAGCCAAAATATTAAAAATTAATTCACTTACTGCCAATTGGCATATAGGTCCTCTAAAAATTGTGCAGGTACATGCACCAAAAATAAGATACCAACTTACAATACTACAAATAAATGTAAAAAGCAAAGCTTTTGCAGTGACTGAAGTTGATGAAAGACTCTCGGGCTACAAGCAGCGTCAGGTGGTAGAAGATATAGTTTATTCACCTCTCAGCCACCTGACGCGCCTTGTAGCCTGAGGCTTTCGTCAACTCCAAATAATTATACACAATGAACACTTGCCTCCATGAGCTTCTCCACTTCCTGAAAGAGAATTGATTGACAAAGCCGTTGCAATGTACCCAGGACTTATTACAGACACCTTGATGTTGTACCTTGCTACTTCAGCTCGTAGTGAGTCACTGAAAGCCTGAAGGGCATGCTTCGAAGCCGTGTAAGCAGATCTGCAATTAATAACAACTTAAATTCATAGAGCTGTAAGCATGGACAAGGCAGGAGTTAAATTTAAGAATATTCTTCATAATTTTATCTTTACCTGTAGGCACCACATAACTCATTCAACTATACCATTCAATCAAATGTTACTGTATTTGATTCTTCTTCTTCTTCATGGCTCTCCGGTCCGTATTCGGTCCATGGCCTCCTCAATTATCTTCTTCCATTTGGTCCTCTGTTAGGTCCGTCTGTCTGAGGCTTTAATTGAGGTTTCAAAACATCTTCCTTTTTACGGTGCAAGGTTGTTAGCCTTGCGACCAACCCCCAACCTGGAGGACCAGGGTACCTGTCTTAGTCTGACCTCTCCCTCTCGACCAATCTGGCTAGGGAGGACCTACCAGTAGCTCTTGGGGTCACTGAGTACTCAAGCCCCACCATCACGACAAGGTGCAGGTACCATTAAGTGGGGCTATATTTGATTAAAACATTGGGTGCCTACTGCATTATCTTAAGATTTCATCGGAATCTTTCGATAAAAAACGGTCCAGCAGGAAGAACTAGCCTTGTTTAACAAGCTCAATACATTATGGACGTAACACAGAAAGCTAAATATAGGCTTAGCACAGTTTCAATGGTATCCAATGATCCTGTATGATGTCTAAGACTCAACTGCGTCGTTTAGCACATTATTGATAGGCAATGTATGAACCTTTTACATGGAAAAATAAGAATTACATAATAATAATATTCTCTTATTTTACTGACCATTACAACAGCAAATCTTCACTGTGTTCATAACAATGCAAATCACAATATTCAATAAAATGAATCGCCTACACCCACAGTTTTCTCTTAACAAATTTTACTTCTTTGCAGTGTTAACTTAAATATTTACCTGTAAGGTATTGCAATTCTGCCTTGAACACTGCTCACTGCCACAATATGGCCACTCTGTCGCTCTATCATGGATGGTAACAACGCTGTTCCAAATTAAATCAAAATCAATTAGCCACCATGTACATAATTAAAGCACATATTTACAGAATAAAAAATATATGAAACTTACCTTTTGTCAGAGCCAGCTGACCAAAATAGTTGACCATCATAACCTTAACAGCAACATCCACTTCGGTACTTAATACGTCACCCCTACTGCTTATGCCACCATTATGTACCAGAATATCTATACAGCCAAATATTTCCAGTGCCTGTTTAATATGATCAGGCAAGGAGCTCAAATCTGACAAATCCAAAGTAAGTATCACTGGTGGATGTGTTGGTGCAGTCTGAAATTAAAAGTAACAGGAATTTCAAATCATAAAATAGCATGTATCTTCAATGTATTTGTCCAAAGACACAAGGACAGAACACATACAAAATTTGAGGTCAATAAAATCTTCTCTGATGATCAGCCACGGCAAATGGTTAAAAGACGAAACCGACGTTTGCGGGGCCATCTCAGTCCCATCAGGTTTCGTCTTTTAACCATTTGACACGGCTGATCGCCCAAAATTTTTTTACTGAGTTACGTCAATGGTATTCAACCTGGGATACGCGTACCCCCGGGGGTACGCGAAGACATCTTTGACGATACGTAAAATTTTAAAAAAATATATGTGTTATTTTATGATAAACACTGAATAATCAGGGCCAGATTTTGGGTTAGCCACAGGAGAACCGGACGTAAGGACATTCGATTTGGGACCGCCATTTCTCTCTCTCTCTCCTTTATGCTATTCTTATCTGGGCGGCTAGTTACATTTTATTCCACATAGTGCTTTGGAACCTGACTGAACACTATTGGGCGGGATTAACGTTTACCCTAAAACTGTTTTTCACTTCTTTTAACCATGCAATGATGCACTCCTTCATATTACCTTGTTCTTTGACAACTGCCGCTGCCGGTAAGAGAAACATGGGAAGTGGATGCTGGTTTTATCACTCGGAAATACCAAATGATGTTTTTGTAACAACACCAAAACATTTTGCTTAGTGACGTGTCGCGATATGAGTATACATACATGTAGTACGTTACCGGCTCTGCGAATAATGATCATTGTTTAATAATTTACTAAGTTAATTTAATTTGCTAGACTTTGCTGTTCCATCCTAACGTCTTTCTGTGGTGTTGTGAAATGCAGGTTCGGTTTGTTTACTTCTTGTTAAAACGCGGATCAATTGTAAGCGCATATTAGTCATCATTCACTCAGTTCCTTCTTGAAACCACGGCAGTAATCATTATTTTCATTTTCCGTATTGCAACATGGATAAATTTATTATAAAAAGGAAGAGTGAAATCGATGGAAAAGGTGAAAATGACGATAGTGTTGAGTCACAAACAATGAAATGTGCGATAGTTTCTGTTCCAACCTGTGATGTTATTGTGAGCAGTGTTGAACCATCTACAACACTAAAATCCCCAAAAATGTGACCAATCACGGTGAGTTTAAGGACAAGCTAGCTGAATTTTTCAAACGCAAAGCAGAAAACGTACGTAAAACTTCAAACGTAATACATAATTTTACACAATCATCAAAGGTGGCATTAGAGACATCGTATGAATTAGCATTGCTAGCTGCAAAAAATAAATCATCATATACCGCGGTAGAATCTCTCATTCTGCCTGGTGCTTTAATTATAGCCGATAAAATGCTAGACAAAAAAATCTCTTACCACATGCATAGCTAGCAAGTCACTCCTCACTCGCTCGAGTTCATTTTGACGCCTCGCTGCTAGTATAACACGACATCCAGATTTATAAAATGAATGTGCAAGAGATTCACCCAATCCTGAACTAGCTCCAGTTATCATAACAACCTGAAATTTTTACAACATTTCATTATAATTTTTAATTCTACTTTAAAAATCTCAAACTAGAAAAATAACAAACATTACATTTCACAGCATTTCTTTATGATGGAACTAGACGCAGAATGAAAACACACAGACATAAATTCTGGATAGATAAAAGAAAAATATATAATATGCACACTTTCATTTCAGAAGTTACAATTTTGGCCATACCTTGTCTTTAAGTTTACTCCTTGCGTATCTTGAATGTATATTACCAAACACATTACCAAACAACTGGTAAATAAACCACGGAACTGATACAGTTAAAGAAACACATCCCATTATCCACCAAAATAGCGACCAGGTTTCTTCCTTGTTCTGCTTCATGTTTTTAGTGCTAGACCTATAATAAAAAAGTATGTATATGTCTGTCTATGACAAACATCTGGCAGCACTGGTGAGGTGGCACATACTGGAACAAATAAGTGCTTGCACCGCTTCGTATTGCAAAATTTGTCAGGTTCTTTGCTGAGTGATGTGACACTCCTCATAGCAAAACACGCTCAGCTTATTCTTATTCTGTTGCATGTCGCCAACAATGACACACTCAGATCAGTATATTTTGAATATTTTCACGCTATAATGAAGTACGGAATCATTTTTTGGTGTAATTGACCAAACAGTAAAAAGATATTCACTTTACAAAAGAAAATTATTATATTATTGGCTGGTGTAAAACCTGGAAATTCATGTAGAAGTCTATTTAAGAGATTGGAGATCTTAGCTCTTCCTTGTGAATACATATTCTCGTTAGTGAACTTTATTGTAAATAACCAAGAACTCTTTCAAACTAATTCTGCTGTACACAGTGTCAACACAAGGAATAAAAATATGCTTCATAGACCAGTTGCCAACCTCTCATGCTTTCAGAAGAGTACATATTATGCTGGGATCAAAATTTTCATCAAATCTCACAAATCTTATAAATAAGGAGCAATTTAAGGTAGCATTAAAAAGATACTTAATTACACACCCCTTTTATTCTGCCAATGAATATATGTTGTTTACAAATAAGTGATAAATTTTCTTCTGTGTAATGGGTAGATCTATTTGTAACTTATCATTTCTTTAGGTGAACCCTTTGTTTGTATTATGTGAAATTTATATAATAGTATGAATTGTACTTTATAATATGTACTGTATTATTATTATGACTTTTTCCACATCCTATTGTCATCTGACTGTCTTATGGATCCATGGAATGTAATAAAATATGTATGTATATGTGTAGGGATAATGTACTGAATATGTGTTTTCCAATTTAAGTTACTGTACACTTTCGGCCAAGAAATTTGGTTGTTTCTACTTTTTCAATTGTTTTACCCACATACCCTACACCTAGATTAACACAATTTTTGTTGGCAGTACAAAATTTCATGAAATTTGTTTTATCAAAATGTAGAGTTTATTGGTTTTAATCCATTTGTCAAGCTAGCAAAGACATCATTCATACAAATTTGGAAACAGTCAATTTCTGGGTGTGAAACATTAATATTAGCATCATCTGCAAAAAGTATGGATTTAGACTTAAGAGTAAAAGGTTGGTGGTAAATATTGACATATATATATATATATAAGAAAAAGTAGAGGACCAAGTATTGAACCTTGAGGAATGCCATGTTCTATAAAACTCCAATTGGAATAGGTGAAAAGAGTAAATGGATATTAAAATGAATCTTCAGAAAACAGGGTGCAAGTGAGTAGACTGGAATGGTATAGATGAGATAGGGACCAGTGGCAGGATCTTGTGACAATGGCAATAAACCTCTCCGTTCCATGAAAAGCAGGGAACTTCTTCATTAGCCAAGTGAGTATATCACTTTTTCAAGGACTCTACCCTAGTACTTAGCTTGGTCCGAATTTATGTCACTTACTTTTTATAGTCAACCAATTAATATTATCAAAAAGGCAATTTAAACAGTTCCCTTTTTCACAATGCTGCACTACCTCAACTGCATGATTTGCAGTTACTTTCAACTACACTAACGCCCCATAAACCCCTTACGGAATTTCATGACACGTAAATCAGTTCCATGGTACTTCATGTACAGGCTGTCCACCGGCCACGAGAAAATCCCTGCAAGGGGAAGTCGCTTCTGTGCGGTGCATGGGGAATGTTTACTATCAGTGGACTAGAGGGTTGCTATTGGTGGGAAGTGTGGTACGTCAGTTTTTTACACTACTGCACACAAACTGAAAACATAAGCAGTTAAGGGTAGCGTGTAATGAGTGCACCTCTAATGTGTTCTGTGGGTGTTGCGATAATATTCTAGATTAAATCAGTGTGTCACTGTGAGGTAATCTTAAAGCTCAACCCATTAGAACACATGAAAGCCTGTTGTCTGTCGTTCGTTCAGTGGTTGTTGAATGTATGCTTTTAGGATGGATCGTCACTCACCGCAAAATCTTGCGCATGCGCGTTTATCGAATTCGTAGCAGGGATTTTTTTTTTAGGCCTGTGGATTGTACATTCCATTTTAAGTCATCCAGACCTAAGATTTGAATAGCATAGAATAGAATAGAATAAAATAAAATATATGCACATATAGATCCTTCATAGGCCTATGCCACAGGTGTAGAACATATTATAGCACAAATACAATACTTGTATCTAATAGAAATGCAAATTACACAGCAGTGACAGTGCTGTACAGTCTACTACAGCATTACAGTAAAAATAATTACCAAAAAACACCACCACCATCCCTTACATGTGGCTTGGCTAACCTAATGTATTATGTTGTAGGTTTGTTATGTGTGTGTTCGTAATCTGTGCTTCTACCTCTGATGCACAAACGTCTAAATCTTACAGCTTCAAATGTTGGTATTCCTGCCGACTATTGTGTATGGTTCCACGTGTGTTCGTATTTATCATCCTGCATGTCTGTGACTGTCTGAAGTTGATATTTAGTTTACTAATATGGGGAAGAAGAAACTTGGAAAACAGCGTAGAGATAAATACTATCAACTAGCAAAGGAAACAGGTAGGTTGCGTTTTTAAGTTCATCTCAAAAATATGTTAGGTTAAGTTTGTAAGAGCCATTGATTACTGTTAAATATGACTTCCACATATTTCAGGTTACAGATCCCGAGCGGCCTTTAAGCTTATACAGTTAAACCGTAAATTCGAGTTCCTACAGAAATCTCGGGTATGTGTCGACCTATGTGCAGCACCAGGTGGATGGATGCAGGTTGCCAAGCAGAATATGCCTGTTTCCAGTGTCGTTATAGGTACGCAACAAATTTCTTTAGGAAATTGCTATATAGTACCACTGTTTCATTATGTAGTGACAGCTGAAGGAGGAGTTAGTAGCATAACCAGACATAATGCAATAGAAGAAGTTGAAGAACCAATTACTTATTCACTGAGAGGTAGGATAGACTATGACCAGCAGAACCTGAAGCTTAGAATGCTGCCACTGAAATATAATTTTCTGATTTTAAATTAGCCTTCACCAATGTTGATTTAAAAATTGCAATAAACAAAAAAAAAAAAAACGTTTGCTGAACGTCATGTCAGAAACTACTAGTCTTAAGGTAGTTTAACTATCTTCTGCAGGTTTTTAAAGCTGTTTCTTCATAGTAAAGAACATAGGTTAAGTTAGATTATCGATTTGTTACAGTGTTTTTCCTGGCACAGCTCTTCAGTCATAAACACTGGTTTGCGCTCAGTGTGTGCCACCTTACAGATACATTGCATTTAATTTGGTGTTTCAGTTCTCCAGTCTCATATGCCATAAGAATTTTTAATTAAGTACAACATAAAGCAAGTAAAGCCATCCCAAAACATGCCATGTAGGTTGTTTGGGGGAGTGGAGGTAGAGCTCCCACTCATGATTGACCTCGGCACTAGATGGGGGGGTGAGTGTTCAGTATCACGCCCTGGCCGCACTTTACCTCGGTACCCATTGGATAGGAGTCTGGGTGGGCCCCAGAGCCAGTATGGATGCAGAAACTAGAGGAAAAATCCTCTGCCCTCGTCGGGGATCGAACCCTGGTCATCCAGTCTATAACTAGTCACTATATTGACAGCTAATGCGGCTCCATTAAGTACAACATGTCTGAATTTTTTTACATTATTCAGATATTTGTTTAAAGGTTACTTAACTTGTTTCAGGTGTGGATCTTTTTCCCATTAAGACAGTTCCAGGTTGCGTTTCTCTGCAAGAGGACATAACCACAGATAAATGCAGAGTTGCTATTGAAAAAGAACTTCAATCATGGAAAGCAGATGTTGTATTAAATGATGGTGCACCTAATGTCGGTACGTTCATAAATTCTGTTTCTTTGTCTCCACCTTTCCACACCATGAGAACCTAGCAGAGGTAATAACATAAGTAGTATTTGGAGCCATATCTCATTTTAATATTCATGTCATTCTGTGTACTGTTTAAATAAGGTTTTTATTCTTTTAGTCGTGGTTCTAAGTTACGTTGCATAATCTATATCTTAATGTTCATTATGTGGCCATCTGCCAAAGTGATATAGACATAAAGGTCTACATGGCATCACAACCCAGAAAACCAACATCAGTATCTTGACTGCCATGAGAATCTTAAATCTAATAAGATAACTGATTTTTTCAGGTAAAAACTGGCTACATGACGCATATCAGCAGGCATGCCTCACTCTGAGTGCTCTGAAATTGGCAACTCACGTTCTTCGAACTGGTGGCTGGTTTGTTACTAAGATATTTCGTTCCAAGGACTACCAGCCATTAATCTGGGTGTTTAAACAGCTCTTCAAGAAGGTAATATATTCTGTCTGATTCATTCTGCATAATGTCAGTTCATGTCGACATAGAGCATTCCTTATCACAGTAATACTTGTAAACTTCATGAATGTTTTGATTATTGGCACTTTGAAATAACTTACCAAAATAGGCAGTGACCACTTCCTCATCCATCGCACATATTTAGTGTCTTATCTCACTTGATGCTGAAATTGACACATCTGCATAAATAACCAGTGAGATGATGATGTTTCAGGTACACGCAACAAAGCCTCAAGCATCACGAAGTGAATCTGCGGAAATCTTTGTGATATGTCAAGGATACAAAGCGCCAGATAAGTTGGATCCACGCTTTCTCAATGCAAAGTATGTGTTTGAGGAGCTAGACGTGGAGCCCCAGAATAAGCTTAGTATATATCATCCCGAGAAACAGAAGAAGGCAAAACCTGAGGGTTATCCTGAGAATGACTACACCTTACATCACAAACTGTCCGTCACAGAGTTCATTGCCAGCGAAAGTGCTGTGGATACATTGCAAAGAACTTCAGAGGTCAAGATATAAATTTAACCTCAATATATTTAATAGTAACTAAAACTAATGAAGTTTAATAATTACGTAATGTTTCATTCTTATGCTAGGATTCTCGCTGTGGGATGCAATTAGTAGTTTTAATCACAAAACACTATTGGCTTCATACTTCAAGTATGGAGTATGGCATTGATCGATACTTTTCTCTTCGTCTTCTTCTTCTTCTTCATATCCAGTACACACCATTCAGCATGGTGTGCATTGGTGGTTAGCAGGATTCATGACCCATCAGTACATGGGTTCGACCGGGACCGTGACATTTAACGCTTCTGCTGTGACCCCCTTTTTGCGAAATGATGATGAAAATGGAGTAATTGTTGGAATGCCACAGAGAAACCGGGGAAACCCCGGAGGAAAACTCCATGATGCCTGGACCACAGCATTGCCCGCCACAGGTTGTAAATCTGAGCACCGCCGGGAATCGAACCTGGGACCCCAGTATTACAAGCCCAACGCTAGGCCACCGTGAAGTGATACATTGATTAATTGGTTAGAGTTCCAAGGGAATATGCAGTTTTGTTACACAGAGGGTTTTATATAGTTTAGACAAGTTTTATATTTACTTATTTTATGGAAATGTATGAAATTAAGGTATATTTATCTGTGCAAAATTGTGAAAAAAAGTTACTACAAGTTAAATATATTTAAATAAAATTTTAATAGCTTCAGTCCTCATAATTCAAAGTTTTTATTCTGCAGTCCTTTAGATTATGAAGTAATGATGTTCTATTTATTTACACTGAAATTTCCAGTTCCAAGCAACGTGGATGTTGACAAGCGAGTAACGTATCGCTGTCTTGGAAGTGAAACTTTGGTAGTGTCTTTAAATAAACTACAAATAAATAAAGAAATAGCATTGGCAAGGGCTGAGTCAATATAACAAACCCACTTCTATGCAATAAATGTTATAAATTTAAAAAAATACTCGTTATTCGTCGTGATGCACTTATGGGAGACTGATGCTGTATGTGTACAAATAAGTTTTTATCACATTCTACATTTGTCTTTCTTAATATTAGCATTCTTTTAAAACATAATGGTTGCTTCATAGATTGTGATGGATGATCCTGAGATAGCAAATCATCCTCTGACAACTGCAGAAATCAAGGAGTGCTGTAAGGACATCAAAGTATTGGGTCGTAAGGATCTCCGAGCTCTTATGAACTGGTGGAAAGCTATAAAACAAGTGAAAACTGAAAATAAGCCTGAGAATGATGAGAAGACCACAGGAAATGAAGAAAAGGTATATTGTTTTATAGGAAATTAAGAGAGGAGTTAAGGAAAATGAGTATATTATATAGTAGAAGTCTGAATGCATAAAATTCCTTTGCTTACATAAAAAAAATATGAAACAACTATTATTTAATTTCAATTTGCAAGTCTTTGTGACTCGAGGCTGAAAACATTAAGCGCGTTAGACTTGGAGAGAGTTATTTGTTGAAGTATTTCTTCGGATTTGGGCAGACCTCACCCCCCTCATGCGTAGAGAGACATACAGAATAGAAGAGTTATATTTATAGAGGTGTGTAGTTGCATAGAGTTTAGGAAACTCATCTCACAGACCATACTCATTAACCTAATGATTAGGTTATAGATACTGTGAATACATTTTACAAGCTTACCAAGTAAATGTAATTAAGGATGCTTTAATTTTAAATCCATGAACGTAATGACATATTCTGATGTGTGGTTGCTCTTTTGTTTCAAAAATGTAAATCACCTTTTTGCTATTGAAATCTTTACCATTTCCATTTGCAATGTCAACTGTTTCTCCAGCTAGGAAATCTTGATGTGGGGGGTGGGGATTTAAATATCTCTGAACTTATGAATACTTATTCTGGTTTTTAAGGAGTTCAAATTATTTATACTAGATGGCAGCATATGCCAAATTATTCAGTAATTTGTTGTCCATTTGAAGCAGCGAGCAGCAATGTATGGCCAGAGAAATATGAAAATAAATTTTTTTCATGATATGTTGACTTATGTAATAACATAATCTGTGGTGTAACAGCCCTCTGAGAGCCAAAGCCGACTAGCTTGACTGCTGGCCTCACGTTCACATGCCTAAGCAGAGGTGAACGATCATCCAACCAGATATAGGATGATGTGTGGTCAGCACGACGAACCCCCAGCCATTGCTAGTTTTCATGACCAGATTACGCTACTCATTGTAGCTCCCCAATTTGGCACTGGTCCCATACACTGGTCGAAAATCTCATGAGAAATTTCTTTCCCTGAGACTTGAACCAGCGCGCATTCCGTATCACTGGTCCGAAGCATGATGCCTCAGACCGCGCGGCTATGGCGCGGGACTGTTGACATATAACGTGGGCACATTTTTAATGCAGCAATTATATATGGACATTAGTTGGAAAAGGGTTAAGTGACTTATGTTCTAATCTGTGCAGGAGGAAGAGAAGAAAGATGAAAGCGAAGAGGATGAACATGACTTGGAAGAATTATCCCGCCAAGTGTCTGAACTGCAGGAGGAAGAAGTTCGAGCTTTGAAGAGGAAGAGGAAACAGACGAACAAAGAACGCAAAAAACTACAGGATCGACTCAATCTCAAGATGGTTCTCCGAGGTGATGAAGGACCAAAACTTGAGAGGGATGACATGTTTCAATTGACGCAGATTGAGAGTAGCAAGGTTTGTTACAACTCGAAATATGTTGACTCTTTCATGAATTTAAAATACGGCTACATATGACTGCATTTCAGATGTGAACCTCAAAGTACACTGTAATTGAGAATATTACATTAAGCTGTAATGCAGTTTACTGACTTCAGATTTCAGCTTGTGCACCAACTATCATAATGTTCTGTTGTTTTTTGTAGTCCTTCCAGGAAAATAAATACCAGAATAATACCTTTAAAGGAGGTAATGACTGCTGTCTTCTGTGTTCATTCTTCATGCATGATTATTCTTTCTTCTTATTTGATATGCAATCTTTAACCTGAAGCATGTGTGAAAATTTTTAATCTGCAGTGTGTCTATTAAGCCCCTATCTAATTTGTTGAAATAAAACCAATTTAAGATAGGCCTAAACAGTGGTTTAGTGTGAACAGAATTAGCCAATATAACTTTTGCATTGTAGCAGAGATTGCTCTTGAAACGTTGGCAGAAGATATGGTTTATTCACCATTCAGCCACCTGACGCAGCTGGTAACCCGAGAGTCTTTCATCAGCGTATATTATGTCAGCTTATCTTTCTTGTGTGACTGTTTTTCACATCCTCAAAAATACAAATTGTTAATTTCTGATTGTTTCCTCTGTGATTTATTTTATGTATCTAGGCGCTCGAGAATATAACTGACAATACGCCAGACATACTAGCTGAATCAGAACCTGAGTCAGATGATGAACTCCCTAAGAAACCAAAGTATGTAAGGTTTGAGAAGGATGGTGGTGATCATCTTGATAGTTCTGGAAAGTGAGTACAAGACATTATCTGCACTGAGACAGTGGCTTATGTTGGTTATTTTCTGTCCGTCTAATCTCCAAACAGAGGTATAACACAAGTATTTGTTTCATAATGCTGAATAAGGATATTAAACTTCATGATGCGGGTGTCCAAGATAAATTTGTTCTTCTTTTTGGCACTACAGTTCAAAGTTGAACCCTGGCCTTTTCAATCTTTCGCCTCCGAGTTTTGAAACAGATCTTTTTTTACGGAGTGAGGTTGTCAGTCTCACGCCTACCCCTCAGCAGTGCTGAGGGAGCGATGTTTTTCTGTCAGGGTTGTCTCCCTTAGCTGGCCGGTCCCAGTTTGAAAGCGTCAGGAACTCGCTTGTTTGCCCTTACAAGACTTAGCCGTTCAAACATTTCCCAGGAGTCATGACTTGGACATGCATGCATCGGACTTGGTAGGAATGAATGGCATTTCCCGAGTTTTAATGGTACATATCTGCCAGCAGGATATGTACCCTCGAGACCACATACTACCCTTCTAAGATAAATGGTTGCTGTAAAATATTATTTGGTCGTCATTGTATCTGGTTACAATTCCAGTTTCCACACTTGTCTGTCTGCTCATTTAGCCGTTCACATTCCATCTTTGTATCTTAAAGAATGTGCACATGTCCTCCTCTCCTCACACATTCACTCATTCACAAGCACCGGCAGAAGGCTTCGTTTGGAATCTTCCGGAGTTCGGCTGTCGCATTCGACACTGCTGGTTGTGCAGCAATTCCTCACCGAGAAAAGCATTCCCGTCATCACCCAATCACTGTACCCTCTGGATCTTGCTCCGAGTGACTTCTGGCTGTTTCCTACTCTGAAAATGGGCCTCAAAGGGACGCATTTCACAACCATGGAGGACATCAAATCGAATGCGACGGCAGAACTCCAGAAGATTCCAAACGAAGCCTTCCGCCGGTGCTTCCAACAATGGCAGGATCGATGGAGCAAGTGTGTATGTGCGCAAGGGTCCTACTTTGAAGGTGATTAGGTAAGCGTTGCCATATGTCCTACCATTACAGTGCTATACCACAATTCCGGGAACTTTTTGACTGCCCTACGTAAATTTGCTTCTACTGAACCAAGAATTAATTTCTTTGCAGGTTCTATAAACCAGATGACATGAGTGATCTGGAAGAAGACAGTGATTCTGAAGATTCTGATGACATTGAAAAAGAGGGTTTGGGTAAGTTAAAAGAGCCAAGCCACGGCCATATTTTGTGGCCCATATGTAACGTGTATTGTACTCTATTGAGCTGAAGTCACAGAGTAATTTACTGCTGGAAGTATGTTTATGTCAGCTTTATGTTTGTAAAACTCATACATTCTGATTAGAAAATAATGTCGTTATTGTGGATATATGTCATCCACTTTGTCTCCATGGCCACAAGGTCCAGGTCGTGGGTCCCAGCCTCTTGGATACTGGGATCACAGGTTAAAATCTTGCTTAGTCTTTTCTGTGTTATGCTGTCCTGTGTAGGCGAAGACCTTGTGATGGGTTGATCACCCATCCAAAGAGTCCTTCCAAATGTCTAAACTGATTCATAATTTGAGAGGTAATTCTGAATTGAAACGGACCACGAGGCCATAAAAGTTGATGGTGATGACTGCCATCCAGGTGAAACATTTCCAGTTTAAGCGGCCCATCCACGTACGAGTCTGACTTGTGAGTCTGGCTCGGCGAGCTTGACTCGTGAGCCGGGCTCGGATATATTTCACCACACATGCGTAGCAGACTCGGCTCGTGACACCCCACCCACAAACGAGTTTGGCTCAATGGGACCCGAGCCGGACTCGCAAGCCAGACTCATACATGGATGGGCCGCTTTAGACGTATTCTGTTGATTTGTGGTAACTGTAGAAGTGGTTGTCATCTGTACATAAATATACCAGATATGCTGGGATGAAGATTCGTATTTGGGAGGTACTTAGTTCAGATCCCTATCACATCGTATTCACTACAAACCTTCATAGAATTGTAAAACCAGTAACCAGCCTGTGTGAATAAAGATTTTAAAGCTCGTTTCTTTAAGCGTTGGTCATAAGTTATAAGTGCCATGTGAACTGAAGGGGAAATTAGAATTTGTCATGTCCACTGTGGGCTATATTCAAATTGCGATGTCATTTGATTTGGTAACTAATTATTTAACTTCATGGATTAGAGTCTTTTAAGTACCCATACCACACCTCTGTAACTACTGAGAATCAGAACAATGTTCGTGACATTTATCGACTGGGAAAGACCTCAGGAATAAGATCTTGAAGTATTGACTGAAATCACCGGAGATTCTGTATAAGTTTAAGTCTGGTACAGGTTTTATCAGTATATTAATTATTATGGATTGAGGCTGTGTAAGGATGAATGTTAACAGGTCTCAGTAATAGTGATCAAGAAAATGAAGAAACCGACCCAGCAGCGAGTAGTTTGAAACACCAGCGAGAAGAGAATCCGCTCCTGACTGACCTAGATCCCAGGAACAAGAGGGAAAAAAAATCACATAAAGCTCAGCTGTGGTTTGAAAAGGTACATTTCACTCAAATGGTATTTTATGTGCCTGTAGTGTGTTCTCAGCAAAGTGAAAATTAATTCATATAAATTATTCTATTTATTTTGTATGTAAGCAAGTCTCACTTGAATTCTAATTGGACTTAAAGACTTTGTATACCATATTTATGTGCAGAATTTTTGGTCATATTATCTCCATGGAGCATAATCCTTGAGAAACTAACAGTCACTCTACTGAGCAAGAAATCCCAACCTTTTATGGAACCCAAAGGTTCATTATTGTGTGGTCCTTATCCTGCGCCTGATGAAATCATTCCACACCTTTGTATCCTATTTTTTTAACATTCTTTGTAATGTTACCCTCTAGCTGTAACTAAAGCAGCCCATCCACATACAAGTCTGGCTCGGCTTGGGTTCCATTCAGCCAAACTCGTTTGTGGGTGGGGTGTCACGAGCCGAGTCTGCTATGCACGTGTGGTGAAATATATCCAAGCCCAGCTCACGAGTCAAGCTTGCCGAGCCAGGCTCTCAAGTCAGACTCGTACATTGATGGACCGCTTAAGTCTCCATCATCTATTTCCTTCAGCTTTTCTGGCTAATGTCCATATGCACTTCTCATTACTCCAGTTTGTGCTACATGCCTCACCCATCACATATTCCTTGAGTTGATCAGCATAATATTTGGTAAAGAGTACAAATTTTGAAGCTCCTCACTATGTAATTTTTTCTAGCCTTTCTTCATTTAGGCAAACAGCCTCGGTCATTGTCTTTCCCTTAATGTCAGAGATAATACTTCAATCTATTTGTCATACATATTGTTTGTAATTGTTAGGCGTTCTTTACAGTTTGACCTTTGTCTATCTGTCTGTCGCATCTTCCATCCATCCGCTATTTGTGTTGTCATTTACTGGTAGCCTTATGAACTGTATGATGATGATTGTTATTATTTTTAAATTATGATGGTGATAATTACTACCATCTATAAGTTGCTATATGAACTTCAGTAGATTCCAGTTAATTGAGCCATCAGTTAATCGGGGCAGCCGTTTATTTGGGACAGATCTTAAAGAACAAATCTTTTAATTCTTTACGTGAAACTTCGCGGGGTCCGCAGTGGCAGCGCGGTCTGAGGTGTGGGTCTTGTGCCACTTGGTCGCAGGGACCGTGGGTTCGAATCCCACTCAAGCCATGGATGTTTTTCTGTGTTGTCCTGTGTACAGGTATGTTGTCCTGTGTACAGGTAGAGGCCTTGCGACGGGCCAATCCCTCGTCCAAGGAGTCCTACCGAATGTCCATAGATCAACCCGTAGAGGGTACCGGAAAATGTACAAACATTGTTAAACCGGAAAAAGAAGAAGACGTATAACTTCGCATAATTGGGCCAAAGTGTTCTAGTCACGATGTATCCCAATTTACCGGAATCCCGTGTACTTGTTGTGCCGTCTACCAGTGGTCATATAAAGCCTTTCTGTGAAGGCTAGAATATAAAAGGAAAATAGCCTTATGATATTTCTGAATTACCGTGATAATAGCGATGTGGACGTTTGTATATTTCCAATTTCTCTGATATTTGTGGTCTGACATCAGAACCATCTTCACGATGTTATGCAACATGGATGCACAGTAACACACAATTTTTTGTTTTGCTGCTCAGGAACAGTGTATATGCATATATTCGTTATTACGGTACTTGTGGGTTATCGGGACATGAAATGGGGGAGTCAAATATCTGGAGTTGGATTGGCACGGAAAACTGCGCACGCGTATCAGTATACCCGTATACTCGGTTGTCGTTATCTGTTAGTTCGTTCAGTTATTTATTGCTGTTCGGTACCATGTTAAAAATTTGGGATTTACCTAACAGTGAGGAAGATTCCGTCAGTAACAACAATTAACATCTCATGCATATCCAAATAAAATATAATAATTTGTCATTTATTGAAATAAAATATAATAACTTTCAAGTATATGTCATTTATCCACACACATTAACCTAACCTAACCTATTTTTAAAGCTATGTGTCCCGATAACCCATGAGTACCGTTATTGCTTTTGTAGGATATCTTCAAGAGCTTGGAAAATGAAGCAGATGAAGATTATGAATTGGATGAAATGGTGGAGGAGTACAAAAAGAAGGGTGGAAAGATAATTGGAGACATTAAGAAAAATAAAGAAAGCATGAAGCCTGAATATGAAAGTAGTGATGATGAGAATATAGACGAAGATGAAGAAACTGGTTCAGAATCAGAGACTGATTTTCAGCCAGAGAAGAACAATACGAAGCTACCAACGGAAGGAAAAGCAGGATTAGAAGTTGTTGCCAAAGATGGAGGTAAGTTAAGGTGTTTAATACATTTTTTGGGTGTTTCTTACAATAAATTCATGGATATTAATGAAGTGTAGTTGAACCAGTCAGAACAGGGCAGAGCTAATGTTACTGTGAAAAATGTTCCCTGTTCACCTTCTTTTTTTGAGGGGGGTGGGGTGTTTGGGAGGCATAGGAATAGATGAAGAAATTTTAAAATCATTGTTAGATAAATAAGTGGAGTCCAATGGCAGGTTTCTGAGAATAATGCCTCCATCCTGTGGAATCAGGGCGTGGGTTAATGTTTATTAATTGGGATAATAATGCTTGAAAAGCATCATCCCTCTACTTGTAACATGTCAGCTGATGTTAATATAATAGCCAGAACTCTTTACTGACATTTAACAACAGACTACTCTATGATTTTCTGCTCCCGTGTTTGCGTTGCGGGTCTGAAAGTTGGGGACCCGTAAAGGGTACCGGAAAATGTACAAACATTGTTAAACCGGAAAAGAAGAAGAAATATTCGGTTGTAACATAGAAAGTAGGACCCATCTGTCAGCAGTTTCTGCTGATTTCACTCTTTGTATATATTTTTTATTGTTTCCATTTAATTTGCACTGACAGAACGGGTTGGTGTTGCAATAATGCTGTAGTTTTGTATTCAGGATGTACCATAACTGATTTGAATTCTTGGCTACTCTGAACAAAGTTTTAATGTTTTTCTCAGCTTCTTCCAACAGGGACTGGTGGCAGGCTGTTGCGAACATGGTAATGAACTTGCAGGTTCCATAAAAGGCACAGGATATCACCTTTACTTATGTGACTATTATCTTCTGAAGAAGAAGTCTATGTCGTGGAGATTGTTAGTAAATTCTTTTATGATTTCAGCTGCGCCAAGCCGCAAACGCAAGCTGAAACTTGATGAGGAAGGATTGGCATTGGGGACTCTTATGGTGACTTCCCATAAGAATAAACGCAATCTGATAGATGGGGGGTGGAACCGATATGCTTTCAACGATGACAATCTTCCAGAATGGTTTGTTGCAGATGAAGACAGACACATGCGAAAGGAAGCACCGGTTCCAAAGGTATGCTGAGTAGTTATTGTTGTTCCTTGGCTCTACAACCCATTTATGGGTCTTTGCCGCCTCATATTCGGAGGTTTTCTAGTCTTCGAAGTGCGCATTTGTGAGCGATGAGTGACGAGCCCACTGACTGCACAATTTCTACTCAATCTTGATTTGACTGCCAGTGAATTAGGAGACTTGGGCGAGAAATGGCCACTGAATTTTGCTTACGAAACATCTCGTTCATGTTCGTAAGGTTCTTTTGCATGCTGTAAATCTACGATATGGGACCGCCAGTTTTACTTCCTTCCGAAGGAAGGTTTGCTATGGATTTTAATCACCGTTAAAAATCCATTGGCCTCGGTTGTGTTTAAACCTGCGAACCTTGCCAAGCACGCTAACCACTAGTCGACCGAGGGCAACTATACTGGGTTGCTTCTCAGAGATGATGTTCCTTCCAAGTTAAGTTACTAATATAATTAAAAGTTTACTTCATTTTTAATAATTTAATCTGTTCTTGTCCACTCCAATTCCTTTTGCATACAAAATCTGCATGATTCTTACTAACGATGAACATCATTACTTTGCACAGGAGCTGGTGTCCGAGTATAAAATGAAGTTACGCGAATTGAACGTCAGACCAATCAAAAAGGTGATAGAGGCAAAGGCTCGAAAAAAGAAGCGTGCTGTCAGGAGACTGGAACGTGCAAAGAAGAAGATGGAAACTCTTATGGACAATGTAGATGTGTCTGATAAAGAAAAGGCTAAACAAATCAGAGAGTTAGTATCCCGTTGTTTTGCATTTTTTACATTTTCAGTTTCATCTACTCTGGTAAATTGCTGTAACTGCATACGTCTGGAGACTGCCAAAAATGCACTTGTCTTACGATATTTCGGTATAATGAAAGGTATCGTCCGCGAGGCACGAGAGTAGACGTGGCCTTGTCGGCCGTTGCTTGTGTGGCAGGGGTAAAGTGGGTTCTGCTCACGCGCTGGTGATGTATTCCTTACCTAAGAACATTGTGCTATCAGTACATTAGCACATTAGCTCACGACATACGGGCTGCATAAGCTGCGGTTGTTTTTCGGTCCGCTTGTAGCACAGAATTCTACTCCACCTCCCTCAAATATGTCAGGTCTACTCTCGTGCCTCGCGGACTATACTTATCCTTTCTGTACCATAAATAATTACCATATTGTCGTCCATAAGCTTCATCAGTGGAAAATGTGTGTGTGTTCAACTTTATCAGTGAATACAATGCAGAATCAAACACAGAGAAAACAAAATATATGTTCATGTCTCAGCATCAGAATGCAGATTAAATCATGACAAAGATAAATCATTCCTCTGGAACGTGTAATTGTTCAAATACTGATGAACAACAGTAACAAAACTATTTTTTCTGAAAGACTGCTGTCATCCAGATCAAAATATTTCGATTTTCTGTCTTCTGTCTAAAAACATAAGGATTAAAGAATAAAAATAAAACATACGTAATTATATCTAGCGGTTACAACGCTGGGCTTGTAATACTGGGGTCCCGGGTTCGATTCCCGGCGGTGCTCAACTTTACAACTTGTGTTGGGCAAGGCCGTGGTCCAGGCATCACAGAGTTTTCCTCCGGGGTTTCCCGGTTTCTCCATCGCATCCCAACAATTACTCCACAGCAGGAGCGTTAAATGTCGCGGTCCCGGTCAAACCCATGTACTGATGGGTCGTGAATCCTGCTAACCACCAATGCACACCAGTTGAATGGTGTGTACTGGATACGAAAAAAAAAATTAGCATTAAGGTTGACGGTAATTGAGATGGTCCTGAAGACAGTATTTGGACCCCGAGAGGGAAAATCGTGGGAGGTTAGAGAAAACTGTATAATGATGAGGACCTCCATGATTTGTACTCTTCACCAGATATTTGATGACAAAATGAAAGCATGAGGTGTAAGTCAATGTAGAGCACGTTGTCGAGATGAGAAACGTTTGTAATTGTGGAAGACCTGGATGGATGAGATCAATTGCAAGAAACGCGGACAATAGTGTTAGAATGGATCTTATGCAATTATGTAGGCGAGGTTAAGAATCAGTGGTCGGCTGTTGATAAAACAGTAGTAAACCTTTGGGTTTTGTAACAGATAGAGATAGCTGCATGACTGTCAGTGTCTCAAGAAGAATTCTTCTCCGTGGAGTTATTTATATTTTATTGTATGAGTAAAATGTTCTTCTAAAGAGCATTTATTTACAAGTCGGTGATGGCTTTAACTTTTACTCAGAAAGTAAATTCAGTAAAAGCAGGACAAGTTCCAAAATTTTTGTGAAATGGAAAATGTTGAATTTTAATTTTCAAAACTGATAGACCACTATAATATTCTGATGTTTTACATCTAAGATTTCATAATTTTGAATGATGTTTCAGGTTGTACAAGAAAGCCAAAGGAAATCGCAAGAAAGAAATTACGTACGTGGTATCCAAAAAGCACACGGCATCGAAAAGGACTCGGCGTCCACGCGGTATCAAAGGACCGTACAAGGTTGTCGACCCAAGGATGAAAAAGGACAATCGTCGAGTAAAGATGTCGAAAAATGGAAAGAAGCGTGGCCAAGGTCCTGCGCCTCCAAAAACGAAAAGATCGGCGAAAATGGGCGGCAAAGCGAAGAGATGAACTGGCTATTACGAGAAATTCAGTATTTCGATGCCAGAGTGAGGTAATCCTTACAGAATATGGGCCCTGTTACCGAAGTTGTATTTTATATAGCAGATTAAAGTCTGGTGATAAATTTTGTGGACTATTTCCTTCTATGACAGATGTTAATTTGGTTTTCATTTCAAGCTTTTTTAAATGTATTTAAAGTGCAAACTCTGTTAGAACTTTGCGTGAACACCGTACGCTGTATATAAGTGGAAATAATGGAATGAACGTTGACGCATATCGAGTGGCTTATACTGTATTTGTTATTGTGTACCTTTCATTGTCCTTGTGTGTGTGATGGTCTTAGTTTATTTAACGGCACTTTTTCACTTGCTTCGAACAGGAATTGCCTCTCTTTCCTGGATGATGGACAAATAGAAGGAGCTTATAATTTATACTGAGTACAGTACAAATACAGGCATACCTCGGAGATGTTGCGGGTTCGGTTCCAGACCGCCACAATAAAGCGAGTCACACAAATTTTTTGGTTTCCCAGTGCATATAAAATTTATGTTTACACTATACTGTAGTCTATTAGTGTGCAATAGAATTACCAAAATGTGACACAGAGACACGAAGTGAGCACATGCTGTTGGAAAAATGGCGCCGATATACTTGTTCGACGCAGGGTTGCCACACACCTTCAATTTGTAAAAAAACGCAATATCTGCGAAGCGCAATAAAGCGAGGTATGCCTGTATACCAAAAATTGAAGATGTAAATTGAACCAAGTAGATGATGGTCGGGTTGTCGCATCATCTGTGCCAACTGGCTCAAAAGGAAATGAGTGTGTGTGCGACAAATAATGGGGCAATTAAAACATTAAAAATTTAGAATTTCTTATGAATATTCTAAAATTCTTGCTGGTACACCAGAACTCTTCCAAGGGCACCAAAGTGCCTGCAGGCACACATTTGGTGATTCTGCCTGACTTAGGTTGATTCGTGGATAATGAATTGGAAGGGATGTGGAAGGAAGCGGTCATGTCCAAAACTTAAGGTCGTGTTCCAGCATTTGCCTAGAGGGACTGAGGAAGACCACAAAAACACCAGTTAGCCTGTCTCAAGACTGGTATTTGAACCTGTGACCTCCTGAACATGAAACAAAAGTGCTAATTACTTTGGTACAATATTCAGTGTGTGCGTTCGTGATTTAATTTGGATATTAACCATGCTACTTCCAGTACATTTCCCAGAAAACAGTAACTTGTTTTTTATTTTAAGGTGGCTGTCTTCCAAGTTGTTCTACCACGTAGTCTGGTAGAAGTTTCAGAGGTCCTTGCTGCCTCCATCATCAGAGCAATGAGTCATCACCCTGATGATTGTGGCAGCAAGACAAGTCAGAAGACAGCCGTCTTCAGACTCGCCACTGTGAAAATCTCAAATCCTACTTTGTTTTATTTTTATCAGCTACGTGCTGTTCTCTTCAGGATTCTGTATTTGAAAATGGAAGTCTTGTTCCAAATGTATATTCAGGAAATATATTCCTTTTATTAGCATTTGCAGTAGTTGGACCATTTATCAAGTTCTTATAGATTTGACACAAGTTTCTTTCTTGTGTAAGATTTTTCAGTGACGTAGTCACTCAATCCTCACGCAAAATCTCGTCAGCATCGTGAAATTATCTTTCCAAAGGTTCATCATCACTGAATCCTTTACCGATGGACATTTTAAAGTGGATCGAACAGCTGTACTTCCAGCATGATGGGGCACCTCACATTTCAGAAGACGTGTGGTGGAGTATCTGAATGTAACTTCCCTAGCCAATGGATTAACTGTGGTGATCTTCAGAATTGGCCATCATGATCACCAGACCTCACTCTGCTAGATTACAATGTATAGGGTCACATGAAAATCACTTTGTATGTGTGCAAAGTGAATGGAAGAGAAGAACTGTTAAATTGAATGTGCAACACGTGTACTTTTTTCCTTTCAATTGCATAACTGGTAATGAACATTACTACACTTTTTTGTAGTCCCAGTTATTATTATTATTCCTTTTTTCTTCTCAAACACTACAGTCCGTTGCGGACTTTGCCTTCCAGCACAATTTTCCTCCATTCTTGATGGTCTTTATGCACTGTATGCAAATATCTTATTCCCATAACCTCCAAATCCTATTTAACCTCATTGAGCTATCTTTACCTTGTTCCTTCTATGTAATCCTAATAGGTGGGTTAATTACGATAATTTTCCTTAGCATTATATTATTTATTTTTGCACAAATTGTTATTGCGAATATTCTAATGCTGTATGAAAGCGTTAATTTTTATCGTAATTAACTCGTTGAGATGTGCTAGTAATAATTATATTTGTAGATTTTCATTTGTACTGTAGTGTGAGACAGCGTACCTAACGGCCGATGCTAAAATTCTCTGCTTTTCCACAAGGTCGTGAATCAGAAAAGTCTGAAACCACTGTGGCAAAATGGCTCTGATGTAGGTTAATATAATCCAAGTAACATGGAGAAGTTAGTACAGATGGAAGATCAAAGTCGTAATGGCGGAGCATTTCGTAACGAACATTCCTATAATTTAAACAGACCGATTCCTAAAATACGAAGAATCGTATTACATGACGTATTTTCTCAACAGGTTACGCCATTCTGAGTGAGTCTGATAATTCTAGAATAACGTCAGAGAGGGCCTTGATGAAAAATGTTTATAGTTGGTTAACGGTAGTTTCTGCTTTCTGTGAGCGGAAGAATCCTGTGAGGCGTTCGTTTATTGCAGCCATGAATCTTTTCGTGGAATAAATACATTCAGACGTTGTGTATATGTACATAGATATAAAAAAAACACTGATGGCATTTGTTTACACTTCTTCATTGCAACGCTAATGTTTCCATTTCTCTGCAAACATTACGTCATTAGTGTCACTTTGCTGGTGATCTTGGATCCTTTGATTGCGTGTTTTCAATTGTTTGATGTATCAAATATATCTTGCCACTAGCGAGTTTTTTCAGGGTTATGCGGCGACTAGAATCAATAAAATCTTCTCGGATGACCAACTGCTTCATTTCGGATTAGGAGTCCAACTCTGGTCGCCTGAGAAGATTTTATCGCTTTTGCAGTGTTATTTAGTGACGATTTTAATGCCAGGAACTACACAGAGTTGACTGAAAGATGAAAATTGTCGTGAAAGTTTAGTAGGCAAATTCGTGATGTCATATTTGAAGGTACAGTCTACAGATCAGGAGAAAATCCCTGCTAGGAATTCGATATACGCGCATGCGCAAAATTTCGCGGTGAGTGACGACCGATCCTAAAAGCATTCGTTCCACAACCACTGAACGAACAGCAGACGACAGGCTTTCATGTGTTCTAATGGGTACAGCTTTAAGATTACCTCACAGAGGCACAGCGATTTAATCTAGAATATTATCGCAACACCCGCAGAACACGTTAGAGGTGCACTCATTATGCACCACTCTTAACGGCTTGATGTTTTCAGTCTGTGTGTAGTAGCGTAAAACTCTGACGTATCACACTTCCGACCAATAGCAGCCCTCTAGTCCAGCTGATAAGTAACATTTCCCCCGCACCGCACCAGAAACGATTTCAATCAGCAGGGTTTTTCTCGTGATCTGTGGACAGTACTATCCTAGCACTCACCCGAAGAACACCTGCGTAACAAAGACAGCTACATCAAGGGCGGACATGTTTACACAAACGCGCGGTCTGTTCGCTCCAAGAAGTTTGCAAGACGCATACATTTTAAAGAGCTGTAAATCAAAACAGACTTTTCAGGACCGATGTGTATTTACATATCTTACTTGCACATGACCATACAAAACCTACCCCCCCCCCCCCGAATATATAAAAGGCACTACTGTCTAGAGTGAATGTTTAATTAGTACTCGAAACACTGCAAAAACAATTGTAACGTTGCCACTTGAAAGCATAGTAACTATTCGTAGAAAAGTGTGGTATATTTGTGTGTAAAATGTCGATTCAAACGCAGTAGCTATTCGCGAATGTCAAACCATTAAAACAAACGAAGTCAATACATAAAACTGAATATAAATTAATAATATCTTAATATTAGCACTAATTTTCCTCTCCACTAAATGCATTGATTACGCCACTTTAACTCAGTATTTAATATTTATATTATTTATAATACATGTAATGATTATACTGTCATGACATGGGATGTAATACTTGAATGTGAGTAGCTATTAAGCCAGGAGAGTTCATATTTTCTCCTGTCCCTTCATTCCAGTGAATTTGTGTAAAATTAGATATGGACGGAATATATTTCTAAAAATCACTGTACGATATAGTAGAAATGTTGAACTCGTTATATACCAAGGCGCTGTGATCCAAACACTGTAACATCCGCTCAAAATAAACGTAATTATTTTTATCTGGTGTTCAGGCCAAGGATTTAAAAATAAGGTTTAATTACTCGTTAAATTTAACAAAAGCAATTACTTTTCGTCTCAAGTTTTGTGCTGCAGATTTAAAAATACGATACGGACATACGTTCCTATTTGAAGACTCACTCCATCTCTTGAGAACTCCCAAGGTCATACAATGCGCCTTAGAATCGTAACGGAAAGCGACACGCCGCCCAATTTGAACATTTGAATTAGATGGAATTTGGTGGCTAACTTTATGTTCCAAGGGTACCGCTCGATTCTTCCGCACAGCCAAATCGATCTACTGCTTAATTGTTTGAGCCACTGTTTTGAAGTTATTTGTTTGATGAAGGCCGGGACACGCCCTGATGATGGAGGTATCAAAGACCTCTGAAACGTCGGTAAACTTCTACTAGTCTACACGGCGCAACAACCCAGAAGACAGCCATCTTCAGACTCACCGCCGTGAAAACCTCAAATCCTACAAATATCAAATTTGATTTTTTTCTAGCTAGTATTTAGCGATTATACTCTTGATAGATACTAATCACAAATCCTTTGTGGACGTACATAATAATATGAACCATTATATATCAATAGTATTCAGGTAATAACGTCATTGTGTAGCTGATAAAAACTTCCTCGCTAGTGGTCCATGTTACAACACTTAATATTTAGCTTCCCTATGAGAATATTTTGAGTAGCCTGTTATTGAGTGAAATATGTAGAGTCTAAACATGACCAAAAACGTGTTTCCTAAATTTATGTGTGAGAAAAGATTCACCGATTCACTTACTTATTGTGTTCAGAATTTCTTAGAAACATTTTATTCCGCATTTAAAAATTAGCGTACCCACTACTTTCACCAGAGTCCTTAAATCACCGAAACATCAGCCCTGTGTCCCGTAAATGTTAGTCTGCGGAAGAATTTAAAAATTATCAAAATTTTAGTTAATTCGTTAGATCTATCTAAAGGTAAGACACGGCTTTCCGCAGAAGTACTAAGATCTGAAACTAGAGTAACACCTTTCCATCTGACACATGTCGCGTATCTAACAAGCACCAGGCCCCCCACCATGGTTAGGATTCCATATAAAGCTTCAAGCATCATCAGCTTTACTACCATATTATCATCGGGATTAACCTCAAAATTCCGTCTACTACGAGCTCCCATCACTAACATACATTTCTACCTTCGCCTCAGCAAACAAAGACCAGAATGTTCAGAGATCGTGCCTGGAGACATGAGCTACAGCATTTATTTTATCTCAGGTGGAAAAATAAGGCAAAGTAGCAACGGTGTTTTAATGTACTAAATATTCTGTGTTAAATACGACGCTGGCTTAATCCTCTGTACCACCTCTTACTTTGTTTCGTTTAACGAAGTGATTAACCGAATGTTACGAAGACGCGGAGGCCGCGCCTCAGAAGTAGAGACGGGAATTCGAGAAACTAATCCCAGATTCTTGGAAGACAGTTCACAACATTTTAATTGAAAATGATGTAGTCACGTTTGGTATTATTTTAATACCAAACAAAGATATTATTATATTTTTAATACACGTGTTTAAAGTCATGGTTCGACGAAGGATGTTTAAAACTATCAGATCAAGGGAATAAAAAAGCCAAATTGCAGTGGTTACAGGACCCGAGCAAAATAAATGGAGATTGTGTGAACAATGTAAGACGTGCAGCTAGTAGACATTTCAGGAACGAAAAAGAGGGGATATCTGAACAAAATTAATGAGCTTTTAACACATAAGAAGAATAAGAACATTAGAGACTAGTGCAGAGGTGCAAATGAATTTAAGAAGGTCTACCAACCTAAAAGTAACTTGGTAAAGGATGAGATTTCCCATTCAAAATTGTCTAAAACAAGGAGATGCTTTATCACCAATGCTTTTCAACTTTACTTTAGAATACAATTAGGAAGGTCCAAGAAAATCAGGTGAGATTGAAAGTGAATGGGGCACATCAGCTTCTGGTCAATGATCATGATATAAATCAACTGGGAGATAATATAAATACAACAAATAAAAACAAAAAAGCTCTAATTGACGCTAATTAGACTGATCAAGACAAGGAGGATGAGACAGGCAGGGCATGGGAGAGAAGAGGAGTGAGGGGTTTTGGTGGGCAAACCAGAAGGAAGGAGACCACTAGGAAGACCTAGACGTAGGTGGGAGTATAATATTAAAGTGGACCTTACAGAAATGGGGTGTATGGACTGGATTCAACTGGCTCAGGACAGGAGCCAGTGGCAGGCTCTTGTGAATACGGTAACGAACCTTTGGGTTCCATAAAATGTTGGGAATTTCTGAGTGACCGTTGGCTTTACAGGAAGGAATCGGCCCCATGGGGTAAGCAGGCACACATGTTAAAACCATTCACAATAATTAAATTTGCGGATTGCTCCAAAATAGGGCAGGTACTGGCGATGGGTAGGGTGATTAGTAGTACTGAAAAAATAAGTCTACAACATGGGAGGGATTCGAACCTGGAAGCAAGGAAATTGAGATCGTACGTCTCTTTGTCTACTGGCTCTAATCTCACCATCAAACTCTGTCAAGACTAAAAGGCATGTTTGAAAACTGTCGGCATTATTTCTTTTTGTACTCTCCAGAGATTAAATTTCAATTCACCTGCTATGACCCCGACCTGACTACGTTGGCATCCCCTGCGTGTGACGCGGTGACCTATTGATTTTCTCGTTACATTTAGAGTCGTATTCTTTCACAGTACGTACTACAACACTCGGTTTTCAGACACCACACGCACATAACTTGCACGAACTATTTCTGTATTTCCCAGTCTCCTTGCTAAAACTACTCATGTTCATATATAAGAACCCTTATTTTGTCTTTGTTTTCATGTGGTCAGGCAGTCGGTCTCCAAGACGTGTCAAGGACGATGAGACAGACGAGAGCACGCCGGTTGTTCATTGAACTCTACAACACGAAGCCGGAGAGTGCTGCCATCTAGCGGCAATGTGCCGTAATACGAGACTCGAAGCAAGTGTCAGTGTCAAGGCCACACTTGGGTTGGTTCAGACTGAGAAGTTCGTTGGCGGATTATATTCTCTGGCAATGACCTTTAACTCTCTTAACACTAAAATAAACTTTCCAGTTGGCTGTTCAATGTTGAAGAGACCTCTACGAGACCTTCTCGTTTCCTGGGAATTTTCCTAGGGGCTCGTATTATTTAACAGAAACATCGGTTCATTCTGTTGATTTATTGAAATTTAGTGCGGGCAAAGAAAATATGGTTTTTGTATTCATGCAGAAATATCTGCGGAGTGTGACGTCCAACTATTATGGTCCTTATAAAATGTCGTAATGTCTAATTCATTTTCTTTCGTCTTTTTTCATCCAACACAACTTCTAAGCTTAATGTATTTCTCATACATTTCAGAAATATATGCGTTATTCGAGGAATCACCTATTTTAATACACAAGCCCTTCAGGAAGATAAAAAACTCTGACGGGAAAAGTTTGATGAACCATAAATAAGAAAGTGAGAGCAGACAAATGTGAGAACTACCGCATAATTAGCTTGATATCTCATGCATCAAAATTATTAACTAGAATAATACACAGAAGAGACACTAGAAGAGGATCAGTTTGGTTTTAGAAAAAGTATGGGTACTCGAGAGGCAATTCCGACCTTACGTTTAATAACAGAAGTACGGATTAAGAAAAAGAAAGATACAAGTATGGCATTTGTAGACTTGGAGAAGGCTTTTGATAACGTAAAACAGAATAAGATGTTTGAAATCTTGAGGAAGGTAGGGCTGAAGTATGAAGATAGACGAGTTATTTACAGTATTTATAAGCAGCAGGTGGCCATAATAAAAGTGGAGAATCAAGAAAGACAGGAATTTATTAAAAAGGGAGTAAGGCAAGGTTGCAGCCTATCGCCCCTGCTGTTTAACTTGTGTGTTGAGGATGCAATGAAGGAGGTGAATGAAAAGTTCGGGACAGGAATAAAGGTTCAAGAGGAAACGTAGTGTTAAACATTGACCTGGAATTAAAGATTTTTCTGAAGTTATTTGTTTGGAGCACAGCTCTAAACGGAAGTGAAACATGGTCGGTGGGAAATCCAGAAAGAAGGGTAGAAGCATTTGAAATGTTAAGAATTAAGTGGACTGATAAAGTACGAAATGAGCTGGTCTTAGACAGGATAGGCGAAGGAAAAATCTTACGAGAAGAAGAGATAGGATGGTGGGACACATTCTGAGGCACCCAGGATTGGTTAATTTGGTAATGGAAGGAACAGTTGGAGGGAAGAATTGTAAGGGGAGACAAAGATTGGAATATGTGACGGAGATTTCTGAGGATGTGGGCTGCTAAAAATATGTGGAAATGAAGAGACTGGGGCAGGATAGACGAAAATGGAGGACCACATCAAACCAGTCGAAAGACTGATGACAAACAAACAAACAAACAAAAATTAAAACGATTCCACCAGTCTAATGAGAATACGCTATGGCAGTAAAGAAAATTAATATTTTATTGTCCGGGTTTCCTGATGAAGGTTCATAGACGATTTGTTTCGGCTGACTACATTACACGCACTGAAATTTATGCAAACTACTGTGGTAAGCCGGGGCGTGATGCTGACCACTTACCCCCATCGAGTGCCGAGGTCAAGAATGAGTAGGAGCTATGCCTCCACTCCCCCCCCAAGTGCCTACATGGCGTTTCACGTAAAACAAAACTCAATGGAGCTCGTATGAGAAAAATATTCAACACTGAAAGGTAGGCTGTCTGACTCACCCTATAGTCTGTGCGAATCGGGAAGTCGGGTCACGCGGTGGAAACTGCCAACAGACTGAAACAGAATAGAAATTAACTGTTACAATGTTGGCCATTTTAAAATTTCGAATTGCGTAACAAAATAATGAGGCCCTTCTTTTAATGCGGTCCCAAATCATTACGTCTCCGCGTTATGAAGTCAGAATCAAATGACACCTTTTTAGTAATGGTTACATAACGAACAGAATGTCTGCCGGTATTCTATCTTTTACTTCCGAGAAAATATTAAAACATTTCAAGAAGAATCGAGATTGCCATGAGAAATTACACTGCCAAATCTTCGCAACCCGCGGTGTCTAATTAATCTCGATTGACTGACATCTCACACCACATTTGTTATCCATCATCTTCCGAACAAGAAACATAAAAGAGAAAGAAATAACTAAATATCGACGGCCTTTTGTATAGTCCAGGGGTTTTGAACCTTTCCTAGACCTATGACCACTTTCTCTCTTGTTTAAAATTGGAGGGCGAAATTTATAAGAATGTGGACAATTAATTTAAACTTCCTGGCAGGAAAAAAGCTATTAACTTGCTACTAGAAGTAAACCAGTCTTCAGTGAGAGATTTGTCACCATGCAGTACTCCATGTGTTCATCAGACACGTCCCAATATGACGTTTTTCACCATGACGAACAGTAGGTCGCAGCGAAATACTGACGACATTAACAAAACGTGTATTGTGACCTCAAGTAATTATTTTCATCATAAAGATTCATAAAATTTTTGCAAATGATATGGGGCCTCATTAAATACACCGGAGGGTCGCGGGTTAAGACCTCCTCACAGGGACTACGTAGACTGCAGGTTTCTGGAACATCAGCGCAGAGTCGAAAGCGAAGATTATGATGCAAGATTTGAGGTTTTCGCGGTGGTGTGTCCGAAGATGGCTGTCTTCTGGGTTGTAGCGCCCTGGTGATGGAGAATTTTGATAGGAAAGCCTGAAGGGATGACATCACATTGACCGCGTCGGAGTTTAGTTTTACGGTGGATCTTAAAACAGTCGAAGAGGATGAGGACTGGATTAATCTGGCTCAACAGAGGAACCAGTGGCGTGCTCTTGTAAACACGGTAACGAACCTTTGGTTTTAATTAAAGGCGAAAAATTTCTTTTCTAACTGAGCGAGTGTTCGCTTCTTCAAGAATGATTCTGTTTTATGGAGCTGTGTGTGCGCGGGGGAGGAGGTGGGGGCGAAATTTTGTGACTGGTACAAAGTATTTATTATAAACAGGAAGATATGTGACAACAGCAACTTGAAAACATTCCAGTGGAGTGACGTAACAGATTCAAGGAACACGAATTGCGACAGGAGGCAGGAAGTGCAACTGTACTCTGCGTCCTTTCAACAGATGCGATAAGTTATTAAGTACTTTACAACTACAGTGCACTAACTCCATGGAACAATCAAATATTCCCTCGCGTATACGGAAGGAAGCGGTTGTAGTCTTTTCTACTGTTCCTGTACCAGCCTTACATTGTTCTTTGAATATGGGAGGCGCTTACGGTTAAAATAGAACATAAGGGTGGCCACACACGCTACGACTTACCGGAAGGCTTACGTCTGTGAAGGCCAACCTTCCGGCAAACCGGAGCGTGTGTGTTGTCTGTACGTGTGTGGACTCTCAGAGGTTAGAGTCTTACCTTCCGACTTTAATCTTGGAAGGCAGGCCTTCCGGTAAGTCGTAGCATGTATGGTTACCGTAACAGTATTTGAAATGACTTTCAATCTGCTTTTTGGTCGGTTTAAATCTCGGTCAGAGAAAATCAGTCCCTAGTGACATCTACATTTGATTCTCAGAGTTTACAACATTAATTTTCTCTTTGTAATGGTGAAACGTTGTTTTCTTTGCGGTACGGAGTGATTTTTTTAAATAACATGTGCATGAGCTTCGGCTTAAGAGAGTTAATATATACTTCCATTAGATTTGTTCTGGAACTAACTTCGCATATTTACAATCTGCTTAAATACAGGGTCATGAGGAACCATTTGTCCCATTCGCCCTTCACCAGTAGGCCTCTGATGCGTATGACATCATGTGACTGAAATACGATACAGTAGTCATAAAGATAAAGCAGAATACAAGGAAATAGCTGATGGAGGTGGAGGCCATTTTGTGTAATGGCTCGAATGAGTCAGGGAGAGTAACTCGGGATATTGTCTCAACTAGAAAATACTAGCGCCTTGAAAATAAACCGTGGGATTTGATAAATCGTTAAGTTACAACTTACAATTTGCATTGCCAGGTGCGAGGGAAATGAGTGGGAGGATTCCCCTAAAAATAAAATACTAATTTAATAATTCAATCAGTAAATTGACTGATAGATAAATAGTCCAGAAGCATTAAAAATGCAAGTCAGTATGTTTGTGTGAAGAGTTATAATCAATTATAAGTAACTTAGAAATTATTCTGTATCCGCCCAAAAACTATCCAATTCAGATGCCTGTCGCATCCCTACCCCTCGCTGGAATACTAACCCTTGTCGGCTTTCTGAATATACTTATTCGTTACACGCGTAGTTACAATCTATTTCCGCAATCCGATAACGTGCTGTACCATGGTGGAAAATTTAGATTCTCATTATTCCCAGGTGACTGGAAGATATAGGCCACAATCTCAGGGGAAAACAGAGAGAGAGAGAGAGAGAGGCCTACAAGAAAATTTCTCGTTAAGAAAATGCTTTATATTATAGTGGCTCTTTCTTTGTTTATTTGTTTCTCTGCTGTCATTGACGGGATTCTGTGAACACGTGAAACTTTGTTTCACAAAATGAGAATTTCTTGACAACTTGGCCGCATAATCAACTTCTCAAGAAGTACTCTGCTTCGTGGAGTTAGTCTATTTCCACTGCTCTTCCTAAAAAAAAAATCCATCGAGAAACTGAAAAACGAAGAAAAATCTACAGTCCACAGATCAGGAGAAAATCCCTGCTAGGAATTCGATATACGCGCATGCGCAAGATTTCGCGGTCAGTGACGACCGATCCTAAAAGCATTCGTTCCACAACCACTGAACGAACAGCAGACGACAGGCTTTCATGTGTTCTAATGGGTACAGCTTTAAGATTACCTCACAGCGGCACAGCGATTTAATCTAGAATATTATCGCAACACCCGCAGAACACATTAGAGGTGCACTCACTACACGCTACTCTTAACTGCTTGATGTTTTCAGTCTGTGTGTAGTAGCGTAAAACTCTGACGTATCACACTTCCCACCAATAGCAGCCCTCTAGTCCAGCTGATAAGTAACATTCCCCCCCCCCCCCGCACCAGAAACGACTTCCCCCCACAGGGCTTTTCTCCTGCTCTGTGGACAGTACAGCTTGTTTTCCAGAACGCTCAGTGCCAACACGTTTAACTTTCACTTTGAAAGTCACAACCACGGATTTGGTTAATCCCGTATCGATTATAACGACGATGTTTGTGGTGGTGGTAATAGTGATTTTGTGGACATGAGAACAAGGCTTTTAAAATGGTGTCTGATGTGTCGCATTACGTGATACCCAAATTAAGAAATTGCAAAACGAGGACACGGGAAATTCACTCCATAGGACTTATTTACAGCTTTTTTAACCTTGAGTCTCTGACAAAGCCAGTGTTGAGGTCAGATATTAGACTCGGGCGGATATGGCGACACATCGTGCGATAGCTTTCCAGTCACTTATAGCATCTCTACGTTTCGTTTGTTCCCTAATAAAAGATATCCACCCCTCCCAACTCCCCTTTCTCTCGAGATAAGTACTGAGCTGCTCATATTATCGGCTTAGGACACGTTATATTCTAAGAAACGTTGATGACACGAGTGGATATGAAAAATGATACTCAACCCACACCAAGTACTAGTTCATCATTTTTTTCTCGGTGTCGTGTGTCTTATTTCCGGCCGGACAGATCAGGATACTGTTGGCTTAGCTAATCATTACACTATACTTTGTTCAAGATGTGTATAGAGCGAAGATAAACACGGACGAGGAACAAGGACAGATTGATTCTCTTTCTTTGCCGGAACATAGACAGAACCGCAGTCAAAGGCAGGCCTGATGTTAAATTACTGAAAAAATCGCTCCAACGACGTTACGCAGGCGTTTTACGAACGTTGAAGAAATTTTTAATCAATTTATTTGCAAAACTGGTATTTACTTTTCAAAAATAATTTAGTTGCGACAAAACGAGAGCATGCTAAGACGGTAACAATTGATGCTACGTTAATTTTAATCAACACTACTGAAACACATATTTCAGACGAGTTATTGTTGATTATAATAAATAAGTTAAATATACATAATACATGTTACACAAATTTATCTTGTTTCTATTTTTTTTAGGTTCATGTATACGTTGACCCATGATAAGGTAATTCGACTTATTGCCCTTAAATAAATTGTAAATTAACCTTAGTTTGACGCACTTCGCCCTAGAACGATTTTCCAAGAACGCACGCTTGTTAGACGAGGGTTGTGTTCTCTGAATCTGATGTTGATAACAATCGAGTATCCTTAAAATAGATATTTTGCCGGGAACAGTAATTGCCTGTCACACCTAGGATGTTCGAGCTACAAACGGGCATGATTAGTAGATCTTTAATACCCCTTGAAAAATACAATTCTCAGTCTTTGGGGTGTGTCCAGGAGAAACTGAAGCAAAAGAATCCACAATTAATAAAATTATAGATGCGTTCAGCAAATCATAGCAACATACTGTAGCAAGAATGCCACGTGAACATACAACTTCATTATATTTCGTATAGATTCAGTGAACTTGTCCCGAGGGAAAGGTCAACTCGTTTGTGATGTTTGCCTGCTGTTTATGCAACTTGTGCAGCACGTGCGTTCAGCGGGAAAGCAAGATGGATATTCGCATAGCTGCACTCCGCTCACAGGGTGATTCCATTCTGACCCAGGAAAATGTATCACGAAAAATGTCGCATTTTAAGTGGATATCGTTCACTGTTTAATGTTGTACATGCGACATTTCTGAAATTTGATTCATGTTCGTCTTCACACGGTGGGTTGACATTACACAGGAATAGTTGCTCAAACCAATTAAGGAACCCCCGATTCTTTGAATACTAATCTTTTAATCCAACTAATAGACCACTACCAGTAACAAATCTCGAAAACTAATATATTTAGGAAGCAAAATCACATTTAAGTTGAAATTAAGAACATGTTAAATTTAAGGAATGCTTACTACCATTCAGCTCAGAATCCCCTCCCCCCGCCAACCAACCTTTTTTTGTCTGGAACTGGACTTGAAAAATGTTCCAGAACGGAATGCTGAGAGGACTTGAACGTAAGAAGAGTGACAAAGAAGGAACTGGCTGAGGAATGCAGAAGCGTGGAGTTTCCTAGATTATACGTCGTCTAGGGCCGATTTCATTATGGTGACATAGACTAGGCGGTTGAGATGGGGCTAAAATGGGTTCCAGTGATGGGCTCATGTTCTTATTTTCTGAACACATCAACGAAACTTCCGGCTCCATAAAAGACGAAAAATATATTTATTGACTGAGAGACTTAGGATTTTTCAAGATAATGTCTGCTCCATGACGTTAGCGACATTTCTGTCAGCATAATTATAGCCAGTCACATGAGGACAGGTGGAAAGCCATTTCCCGAAAAGTCTCGTATAAAAAGACAACGTCTAATTATTGTATAAAAGAATGTTATCACGTGAACTGACACCTTACTGCTTATTTTCAAGGTTGATTCCCATGACATCATACCGATACCAGAACTAAACTCCCTGGTAGCCAGAACCCGCATGTTCAACACCCGACGACACCAGAGCCCGCCACCGACCACGATCCTGAGCCAACTCCATCCATTTACCACTCTCACAGCCCACCTCCCTAAGATCAATCTTGATGTTATCCTCCCATCTCCTTCTTGATCTGCCCAGTGGTCGTTTTCCAGAAGGATTTCATATCAAAATTCTGTGTGCATAGTGATACTTAGCTATCATATTCATATGAGTAGAGATTACGTGTTTCAGAATCGGTCAATTCTGTATATTTGCCTAGAACAGGATTATGATGGCGTCATTTTATACCCCTTGTTCGTCTCAGTCTTGAAATTATTCATGCACTCGTGATACAAGCGGTATCGTTGGTTATTTTACGTCGCTGTAACAACTGGACTGGTTATGTAACGTAAAAAATGATAGTAATATTATCAGGCTTTATACAGCGAACTGGACCATGTCGAATTTTGAATTCAGACATCCCGAAAAATGAATAACGTGACTGGATACAGGCTGGAAAACCAGAGTTTAATTCATGGCATGGATTTTTCTTGTTCGTCACTACGTCCGAATCGGCTCTAAGACTCATCCAACCTGGTATCACGGCCGTTTACCTGTGACAAAGCGGCCGGAGCATGAAACTAACGACTCAAGAATGTATGGGACATTACCTCAACTTCTAATCGTCTTTACAGCAAGACGTTTAGACAGAGACAACCTGACCTCAGCTACATCATAGCGAAACTATGTTAAAATGGAAGCTGTCTGTATTCGAAAGTATATCTGAACCCAAGAGGTTAGAGTGAAATACGAAGAAAAATCAATTATAATATAAACAAATTGTGCAACGCAGAAATTACAGTATTTTAAGGTAACACGGTCTGGTATTTGTTCTTTGTTCATATCATTTATTTCCATTCCGTGTGTTCTGGAATTTGCCTAAGAAGGAACTGCCTAAAACGGAAGACAATGAAGTCCGAACTTTTTACAGAATACTGCAGAATTATTTTACTTACCGACAAAAAAAGGAAGACAAATATATAACGGTTACTAAGAAAGTAGAAAACATGTGTAGCATGAATATCCGAATTTTAACTTGAATTCAAAATGCATTGAATACGAATATACCACTCAGATGTACGGTAATTGGCAATTTACTCTAACATATACTTCGAGGGCATTACTTGCGTTCAGTCATCTGATAAAACTTGGGAAGATAACAAGAATTTCTCATATACTGGATTTTATAATTTGATTTTTTTAAAAAAAATTCTTTATCCATAAGTAGCTGTATCACGAAAGACATTTTTCTGGAAAGGAATAAAATTCAAGACCATCAGATTCCTTTTAAAGGTAGATTTTACTGTTTATGATCTACTTATAATAGACCTATTTATAATCGCCTACACCATGGGAGATGACTGACAAGATTTTCAATGTGATAAACATTTGTTCTTTGGAGGTAAGTGACGCTCACGTACCGTGTAACTTTGCTAACCGAAATAAGGTTAAGGTCATCACGTTTGTATGCCCGACTACAATTAGCAAGTTTGGAATCAGTGGATCGATGTTCATGGAGCTTCGTTTCAAGGTCGTACCACAAAAACAAGACATCCGATGACGGTGACAGCTGTCGTAACATGTATTGTTCCGTCCGTCACATGTTTAAGGACTTTGTAATGGAATTACGAGCTCAAACTTAGCATGTATCATAATGTAATTTTGCCAGTTGCACAATTATAGTTATTTCTGAATAAAATTTCACGAATACGTTAATTTTCAGCAGGATTTGAAGTTTTCACGGTGGTGTGGACTAGGATTGCTATTTTCTGGGTTATTGTCGTTACTGATGGAGGCAGCAAGGACCTACGGAAAGCTGGCAAACTTCTGAGTACACAACACTACAACCCAGAAGGCAGTCATCCACGTTATTTAATATTTATAGTATTACACTGCAGTTTGTGAACTTGCACTGTAAAAGATGTATCTTATATACTTTTATTATTTAATCCTGGCACTGCTCAGTTACCAGTTCTCATGGTTACCTTCTTGAACCTCTCTGGTCAATTTATAATTCCGACGACTTGTCGCAACAGTGAACGCCGTGGCTCTTGTAAATCTTAGAATAAATTGTTGTTCTGTTTTCCAAACTCGCACTTGAGTGGTCGTTATAATCGATATCACAGTTAATTTACTAATCGATCCCAATCACAGTTTCCGTTCAAGTCAGTTCGGTCAACTCACACGTTTCTGTGCAGACTGTAATTCAAATTATAACATTCAACCTTGGGGGTTAAATATGCGGAACTGAATTGACCTGTGGCATGTTAAGTCACGAGTAAAGCCTAATTACATTCTTTTTCTGCAGCAAGCAACTGCACTGCAGTCAGTACATCCTTGTCACTGGTACTGCATTTGCGTGTATCCATACGCCGCCTGGCTGTTACTTTGACCTTATAAAATGCGATTAATTCTAGAGCGTTTGACCTCACTAAATGTGAGTGAGAGTGATATGCAACAAACATCTGTTGTAGTTGTTAAAAGTGTCGCGATTTAATGATCGTAATGACGTAGTAGGCCTCAGCTCGGGCGGAAGAAATTACTGCTCCTGCTAGAACTTCGAACGTGGAGGCGCGAGTCGAAAATTTGAAGCGGTCAGAGTGCATTTCTGTGGACTAGCGGCAAAAATAACTGTATTTTATACCTTGATATTTTGCCTTCCTACCTTTTACTTTCTAATGCGTTTTCTTTCTGATTAAAGTCATTACCGGTGTTACCTTCTGTACTCTAGCGATTTATTTCTTAAGTTAGCTGTTTACTATATTACTTTACTGTTTAACGTAACTTCTCTTCTGTTGCAAGATTATCAGTTTCAACCTTCTGCGTTTTGGTATCGATCTTATGCAGTTTTTGTTGACAGATAAAAATAATTGCCAGAACATGTTCAGTGCCTGCTAATCATTTTGTATTATTTATTCCAAGGTCTTTATACTATTCAGGAATCTAATTAATATAAAAATAAGATGCGTATTATTGCTGAAAGCACCTAAGTCGCTTTACATATATTTATATTTAAAACCTTGAATCTGTTTACCATTATTGGCGTAAGTCTTTGTGTTTCTGGCTTCATTGGATTACTGTAATCGCCTATCGCGATCATACACACTTTAAGAACTCTAATTACACAACGTTTCCAGGAATTTGCATTCTTATTATGAAACTTAAGACCTTCGATGTGTTTATCTCGGGAACTGACATTTGAGTGGATTGTTTTTTCACAGCTATTGACTTCATTGGCGCAAACCCACAAACCGCAAAAGCTGCAATTAAAATAATTTTCAACAGTACTTCATGGGGTACGTTTTGATTTTTACCTGCAGTTTTACGTGAATCTTAAACTTGATTTCTCGCTATAGTCTGTGGGAATAATAAAGTGAGATTTGAGGTTCTCACGATTTTGGGGTTAAAGACAGACAGCCAAAGACCTAACAACTCCTTAAGGAGGTAGAAATACGTTGAACCAATCGGTTTACATTGTGATCCATCTAAATAAGTAACTTCATGGAACACTCGTTTTTGAGAAGCTAGTAGTGCACTTAACTAGCCTAAAAGTTCCCTGTCTTTTATGGTACCTTAAGATTCATTACCATGTTTATCTGAGCCCGCCACCTGTCCCTACCCTCAGTCAGATGAATCCAATCCAAGACCCCAAAACCCAATGCTCTAAGATCCATTTTAATATTATCTTCTCATCACCCGTATGCATATCTCATTCTTCTTGATTTGATCACTCAGATTTCCTTCTGTACATTTCACCAGCTTCCCGCTGCTTCATCCCTCCCATATATAAATATTCTCCTAAGCACCCTGATCACGAAAACACCCTTATTCTGAGTTGTTTTACGTAATAGACTAAGTTTAACACTTACATAAAACAACAGGTAAAATACAGTTTTATGTTTTTTTTATATCAGACGGGAAGACAAAATATTCTGAACTGCATTGCAGCAAGAGTTCCTCAAATTAGTCTACTTTTAATATCCTCGAGAATGTATTTTATGATTTGTTAACGTCGTTTCCAGATATTTGAACTTTGCCTAATTTTTTATGGGTTTATTACCTACATTTTCAGCCTATGGTGATTTTGTTGGTGACGAGACATGAAAATATATTTAATCTCGTTTCACATCATTCTGAATAAGAACTGTATCAGAAAAACGTTTATCAATACGGACTTTGTCATAGATGTCGTTTAATTAATTATCCTAACTAGTTTCAATGATGTATTGAATCAAATGAGAATGATGTACGAGGGTTACTTCAAAAGTCATGGCAACTAATTTTTGTGGGGCAAACACGTTATGTTGAAGAAAGTTCAAAATATACCTACCTGATCTGACTACGCCAATCGGAGGAGTATATCGTGCCCTTTCATATATATATATTTTGAATTTTCTTCAACATAACGTGTTTGCCCCCCCCCCCCAAAAAAAAAAAGTTGCCATGACTTTTGAAGTAACCCTCGTATAACGTTTCAATTCTCACTGAAACATATGCTTTCTTGAAGTCTATAAATAACAAAAAAGTCTCATTGTTCTCCCATTTTTTTCTCCATAATCTGAGGAATGCACATCATTTGTTTGGTTACGTCGAAATGCACACTCATGACTCCCACTAATCTCATCTCAGACGGAGATAACCTTAACAGCAGAATGCAGAAGTACTTTAAGACAATGAAACAAATTTTCAATATTTATACAGTACATTCTGTGAAATGTAGACCAAATAACAACTGCGGAATGCAGTAGGCGTCTTTTCCACACCAACATCACCCATCTTCCTTATGTAAAGGTCACGAAAGACGTCAGAACAGCCAATGACAACATCTGGTCGTTTTAAAAACGTTATCATCATGTGTTTTGTTTGGTGGCCTTCAAGCACTTTTCAGGATCACTGTGTGGTAGCAGAGGACATGAGAGAGGGAGAGACATTGAAAAAGTAGTAAATACATTTTGCGATAAGAGACGCCAAATAACTGCATGCATGGCGACCGTGAAACAGAACACTATCACGCACGCAGACGCAGAACTGCTTTGTATGACGCTCCAAAATCGCTTGATTCACCATCTGTACGTGAAGAGTCACACGTGCGCGGAAAATTTCCTCAAGCAACACACCCACACTGAACACAAGGTCATTAACAATGCCAGAGAAAAAGTGATTACCTCACGCCATCCGGCCTTTCATGTAGTAGAATCTAATGGACTGCACCGTCATTATGTTGGCTATTGTCTGTTAACTAAGGTAACTCATACACGAAGTATCATGTACTTGTTACGATTTAAGCAACCCTCGCGCAGAACATTGTGCCCAACAAGATTATAGAACGGATAATTACAGAAAATGAATTTTTGTAACCAAAATTAACGTTCGTGGATTGGTTAACTTTATAAGATTTGAGGTTTTCACAGCGGTGAGTATGAAGATTTCCGTCTTCTGGGTTGTTGCGCTGTGTAGTCTGGTCGATGTTAACCAACGTTTCAGAGGTCATACTGCCTCCGTCATCAGGGCGATGAGTATGAAGATTTCTCTCTTCTGGGTTGTTGCGCTGTGTAGTCTGGTCGATGTTAACCAACGTTTCAGAGGTCATACTGCCTCCATCATCAGGGCGATGAGTATGAAGATTTCTGTCTTTTGGGTTGTTGCGCTGTGAAGTATGACCTCTGAAACGTTGGTTAACATCGACCAGACTACACAGCGCAACAACCCAGAAGACGGAAATCTGGTTAACTTTAAATTAAACATCATCAGCTACACAGTCTCAATTTCAATATTACCATAAATTTTGTTCCGTTTAACTCAAGGTATTTAATGTTAGTTACTTTAATTTTAATTTTCTTTGTGTATAATATTGTTTCTTTTTTTGGGTTTGCTTGTAGTTGGCTGTTATATTTAATATTGTACTTGTATATGTTTAATTAATCTGTTTGTGTAATATTTTTCATTATTATTGTATGTATTATCAGTGTTTGCCTGTTATTGGCTTCTTTCTGTTGGCAAACACTTAAATAAATGAATTGTAAATTATTTGAGGGAACGAATTATTCAAGTGACAAACAATATTAATTTTAGATTTAGTCACACTCAATACGATTTGTCATTCGACGTAAGCGTCTTTCCTGTGTCGTCACTGTGACGTAATATCCACCGGGAAACATTCATCTGAATCCCATTGGTGATTAAAACGCATTTCCACCAAACTTCTAATTTAACAACATTGCAGGGATAACACTTTCCTCCCTAGCTGGTCCGAAAATAAGTGACTTTTCATTCAACTCTGAAGAAGGTACAACATGACATTTTTACAAAGGAAATATTTTTCCGTCCTCCACACAACATACGATGTTCTATAATTAAGATTCCCAATCACAGCCCCCCTCCCAAATATAAAAATGCACATTTTAAATCGGCATCTGTTCTCGCCGACATATTCAACTTATACCCACATCAGAGCGGGAAATTAGAGATGTGATAAATCTATGTATTAACAGTAATCCCCACACTTGTCTGCAAGGGGAATTGGATGGCCAAAATCGCCGCCGAGCGTCGCGACACCATTCGTCAAGACGGTGCTAAAATACTCCATATGCAACATAGATAAGTCTCAGGATGAAGCGAAATAGTTTTCACTTCGTTTTCTCATGGGACATGGTCACACGTCTTTGAAAAGACATCAACATTAATTTATTATTTTATTTAGATTCGACAGAAATGTTTGTGTCTGCTTAACGGACATCTGGCATAAATAATTCAATTCATTTATTTAAGTGTTTGCCAACAGCAAGAAGCCAATAACAGGCAAACACTGATAATTCAATTCAATTCAATTCAATTCTTTATTATTTGTGTGCTGTATCAACAGCCTGATGGCCAATTACAGATACAGCACAGAGATAAACTCACAAACACAGTAAAACATAAAAGGTAAAACAAGCAATATATAAAATACATTGATACGGAAAAAATACACAAAAAATTACTACTAACTACATTAGGATATTTGTAAAAATAACATGAATCAATTAAGTAAATTATACTATTATAAAATGTGAAGAAGTGTGACAATTTTCGTCTCGAATATGTCCAAATCCCTAATGAAAAATATTACACAAACAGATTAATTAAACATATACATGTACAGTATTAAATGTAACTGCCAAGTACAGGCAAACCCAAAATAGAAACAATATTATACACAAAGAAAAATAAATGAAGAAATATAAATAAAAACAAATAATAACACTAATATAATTGTAAAACGTTAAAGAAATACAAAAAAAACAGATAACGAAGCTAGATCATCTATCAAGATAACCTATCTAGATCATTTCCTTTATTGAGAACGTGCCCTCAAAGGAGACAATTTTTATTCTAAATACGCCCAAAAATTTAAATACGTAATTTATTTAACACACAGAAGTGTCGCATACGAACAAATACAAATAGATTACGGATGAATGGAATTTTGACGCCTGCTGGAAGTTTAAGTCACTTTTGGTTTCGGACTATTAAATTTTAAGCGCTCGGCTTTAGTTTAAGTAAGAAGAAATTACATTAAAACAGTAAAAAAACGTACAGGATGGCACTTATGTAATATATTAGCTGTACTGATGCCCTTATTTCATAGTACATTCTATAATTAGGGGACTTTGATAATGAATAAGACGCAGATTGATTTATTCTCCATAATTTACCGCCAGAGTTCTGAGAAAATAGTAATGAGTTAATTGAACCTAAATTATTAATTATAGTATAGCTTTGTCTGTTTTACATAGCAGAAATTTATTTTTAAGAAAGAATGTGAACTATTAAACCTCTTAAGGCAATCTGTACTACCTCTGAACCATCCTAATGAGAAGTTCTTTATTAATAATACCTCGATAACGTTTAATTTTATTCTGCATTTGAAGTAAAAACACTTGTGTTGTTATTGTAATTTTCACTAGAGTTCTATGAGAATTTTGTGCTCTTAAGTTTTATTGGTAACCTTGAAAAGAAATCTACACAGTTTACATAAACCTTCTTATAAGATTCATAAATGAATTTCTAGCGTACTTCAGTGTTGCATGTTTCACAGCAATTTTTTTCTGACAGCCTTCCTAAAAGTTACGATCATTTTAAAGTTTTGTTCGTCGTGCAATTCAAAACGAAGTCAGGATCAGACAAGACTCTAATAGAATTGGATCTCAAAATTGGTATCCGTAATAAAATTGTAACTGAAGCAAAGCTTTCAAAACTTCACACATCTCCTTTGATACTTATAACAGACTTGGAAATATACATTTTACGCTTGAGAACCATTATATATGTTCCTACGTGTAAGTTTAAAGTGGCACAGAATAAATATGTTAAAATAAATGATTACATTCTGCAAAATATAAATACTATATTCTAAAGTAATGCATTTATTACCCATTTTAACGCTTACAGAAAACATTAAGAATGTTTTAGGGGTATACCCCGTCCGTTATCCATCGGAATTATTTTTCTCGGGGTAACGCTAACCATTCGCATCCATGTAGTCCCGAGGTTAAGAATGCGTGGAGTTAGTCCTCAAATTCCCCATACGTATTCATGGTGTGGTACTTATTTAAACACCAGGGACAATTTTACAAGAAAAATTTTGTATCAAGATTTACTTCAGGACATTTTAGATTTAATTTTATCATAGGTGACTGTTTGTGGTATTCTGAACGTATAAAGATGAGAGAGCTGTAAATTATCCACAAACGCAGACAAAAAAGTTTAAGGAACATGGCATCGCACGTATACATCCTGATATTTACGTAGTTTAGTCCAGCTAGAAATAACGACGTTAAAGACTTTAGTGAACAAGTGAGTCATTGCCAACACGAATATTTGAGCGTGGCTTTAATAATCCTAGTAGCAGCACCCAAAGGTTCAACACTGCTAACACCAAAAGTCTGCCACTTTACACGATTCTAAAGCGATTTCATCTCCTTCCCATCCTCACAACCAACTTTCCTAAGACCCATCTCTTTCTCGATCTTAAAAATGAGAGTTTTCCAAGAGATTTCGTCACCAAAATGTTGCATATATATTCCTTTTCCCTGTCATCCTAGCTACTACATGCCAAACCCACCTGATCAAATTACAACAGGATGCAGTATATGGTGTGAAATGCAAAAAAAATCATTATTACTACGTTAATAATAATATATATAAGTGCAGAAATTACACAGCGTAACATTATATGAGAAGGTCATCATGAACGGTACGTAAGGATATTAAAGGAGGCTGTCGTGGCCTATTTAAATATATAATAGCACCTTTAGAGTCAGGAAAACCACGAGTATCTAGGTATTCAGGAGTTAAACAATGTATGTTCATCAGAGACACATTTAAGCTACATTATTTTCGATAAGTCAGTTTCAGTTTTAATCAATATCTTCTGTATTACGTGCCTCATAACTCCAGCAGTTAACACAGAGATAGTCAAGGAACGTGCGATGAAAATTGTAAATTTTCGTACGTTTTGGTGAGGACATTAACGGCATTAGGTCACCATCACTACGTTTGATGAAGGCCACACGCGTCTCTGCCGGGAATATACGCGTTATCGCTCTAGACGGAGTAACTAATGGTGGTTCACTAATGAGAATTCGCTGAGCGACCTTGAGTCATTTAGAATTAAATACAACCTAATGGACACTAGTAATGACATGGAAGCCTCAGCATGTCAGAGGTCACGGTCACAGTATCTGAGACTAAAATGTGACAGCCCAGTGGTTGTACCCCGTTCATTCTACGATGATACCAACTACTCTGTTATATTTATGGTCGATTCTCTAAAGGCAATAGTTGATTGATTACATCATAGTTATGTTGGGCAATGCCCTTTGTCAAACATGTATGTAAAACAAAGTTTGTCATTAACGAACGTAGCATTTAGGTAACAGAGTGTCTGAACAGGTCAGGCCAGAATAAACAGCGATTATTCACTTGGACAACATTTTCGTAAAAATCGAAATGTGTTGTGCTTTCTTTTAGGTAAGAACTAAACTTTTAAATATTGTTTCGAAGCCTTCAAAGGTTTACTGTTGTACATGATTGTATTGAAACATGGCAATCTCCAGAATGACATCGCTTACAAAGCTTCTACCGTTACGAGCATAATTTTTTTATATTTTCCCTCGTTTGAATACAACGGTTTCATTTTGAATAATCCTTGTGATAAAATTGTGTGCATTATAATACATGACCCCCCCCCCCCCCCCCTCAACAGAATGCACACTGAAACCGCTGGAGGTAGCAAACAGTAGTTTGACAAATGCCATCTTAAAACTTTCAACGACGCTACATTATGCCCAAAGACTATGAATCATTTAATGACAAACGCGAGGCTGTTATAAACAGTGACTTACGATTGAAATAAATTCTATAAGTAGGCCTATTGTCCCGCCGTTTGTAGGAAAACGACAAACGTCAGTCAGAACAGCCGCTCTCTTCTGGATTTCCGATAGGTACTTCACGAATGCGAAGTAGTGATGAACATCCCACTACATTACAGTACACTACATCACACTACATTTTACTACTACACTATTGTTGTTGCGATAGGGTGAACCTATGTCCCTGCGTAATTCTGCCTTTAACGGACCCTTTGTCCATCCCCCAGTTGTCCCAGTGCCATTTTGTCCACCACAAATCCCACATTTCATTACATTACAGAGACGTATTTACGTCAGATTTTCCGGAACCGTGGTTCCACTGTCAACTTTTTAATTCATATAATCTTTATATAATTCACTTCCTGAAATTTATTTGGGAAGGAACATTTCTGTCATAAATATGAAAAATACAGCTCGACTGTCAAACAAAACGTGCGGAATACTGTAATGGACTACCAAGAAAGTAATGGGGGAGAAAAGAAAATAGCGAAAAAGTAGTGAAGTGTGCATTTGTTGTATAAAATTCCGACTTCTGATTTGAATTAACGAAGATTAAAAATGCGTGGAGTTACGACTCCACTTTGTCACACGTGCACGTGGCGTGATGCGTAACTGAAGACAAGGAACAACTTTACCTTTACCTAACAAGGAAGTGATGAATGAGCTGTAAAACGATTAACCTTTAATATTTTAATAGGTTCTACTAAGAGAAGCGACCATGTATGTGACTTGAAATTATATAATTCAAGGTCGGCAGCTTTAACTGTTTAAAACACGGCCTTTACTACATGTACCACCTATTTGTAATTGAGTATCACTGTATTATGTCCACACAGTGCATTTATGACCTTCGTATGATTCTCAAAATGAAGCGAGATTATTTCCTTATAGATAATATTAATTATTTTTCTTGCAGAGAAAAGAAATTTGAGACAGAAACTGAAATTTTGAATTTTATTTAGGTTAACTTCGTGTTTCAAACTCGACCAGTTTGTAGTAATTCCCCTCAGTTCTAGATCAAATACTGAGTTGTAACCAAGCTCTTTTCTACGTGTAAACATGGGTTAAATAATAATCCCAGTAGTTTCTTCTTTTTTTATTTTAATCCGAGTTTTCTAACAAATTGTGGAGAAACATCTCTCATTTTAACGGCTACGTTAATATTAAATATGTGACAGTGCTACATTTATTCAAAATAAGTTTGAGTGTTACTGTAATTAAGGTCTATTCCAACTAAGATGAGAGGCGGTCAAAACAAATTCCCCTCTCCTCCCACTCATTTTGAAACACGTGGTAGCAATGTTATTGTCTGTCCTGCATACATGTGCAGCTATCATTCTGGTACTTTCTCTATTACTGTAATGCTCTATGCCTACTACATTAAAATATAATGTAACTTTATATTATGCAAACCAGTCACCAAGCCTCGCGAATAAATAAACTCTTACTTGATAACCGTGGCTTTACAAAAATTACTGTTACAAGTCACAGAACTCACGGGTGGCTGTTCAACGCGCTGTTCCAATAGATACGCACCCGCCCCAAATCGTTTGTACAGAAATAACTTAAGCAGCATGTATAACTGTAACATTTAACACTTTATGTAATAAATTCTTACAGAAAGACGCTCCAAACCATTATCGCTGCAAAGAATAATATAATTGCTATTGAATTCTTTTTTTTAAAAAAGGACAGTGATATGAAATGACACCGGATTAGGGGCAAGGTTAGGAAGTGGTAAGAGACCTTCCCCTTACGCGACTTTGTTTACATCGCCTCTCATCTTACCTGGAACGGAATGTAGGGTCTTCTGAGTCTGAACTTCTACGCAGTTCGCATGTGTAACAAATTCATTCGCTGCCTGTTACTGGCCTCCAAGTTTGAACTCCTTTAATATCAAAGACAGCCACAAAACATCTACGTTATCTAACAAAGGTACAGCTGCCCGTGTTCTTCTAAACACCTCGCCATTTTTCATGTGCGATCTCTAGACAGAGGCGAGTTGTCAGCTTAACCCTTCGACCGTTTTACGGAATGATAAAGAGCACTTGGCCGTGTTAGTAAGTAGTGTGGTGTCCAGAGCTAGTCTGAAAGAACTGTATCTGTAATCTACCCAAGATCTGTCTTGAAGTTGTCCTCGAATCTCCTTGTCTACGAAGTTTTCGCTTTCGAAGACGTAGACCTACATAATTTCAGACCGATGAAACAATTGAAACGAAAAGATATATTAGTTCTGAAAAAAAATATCTCGACCATTCTGAGGAACTTGGGCATGTCTATGTGACTAAGCAAAGTCATAACCTCAGCAGGAATTTCTATTGTGGCCGGCTATGTCTGGAACTTATGGACATCAGTTCTCAGAACTGTTTTAACATTCGAGATTGTTTTGTGGGAAAAAAGCTTGGCAGCTATCCAAAGTCACACGATAACAGGAGCGAACCGTCCAAGACGCACGGCACTTCTGTTGTTCGCATCCTGAAATATCCTGACCAATTTAAAAATGGCGTCCAGATTGTGAATACAAGTTTTCTCGCACTCAAATCGGACTTCGTGGTCAAATGATTAACATTCGTCAATCGTTTTCGAGAAGTCCCAGTTTTACATCTCGGCTAAACTTACAAAGATTTCGTAGTTTTTCTCAGCATTCCCGGGTTACAGTAACTTAAAATGGGACACAAAGGCTTGTTTCCAACTCTTTTTTTCAAAATCACACTACCATTTTCGATACAACATAACTTACGCGGTTGAAAATTATCATAAAAGTAACTCAATAACCATTTCGACGTAGGACCACACAAATAACCTTCAGTACGACCTTCCTAGCTTGAAGGCTACTAGATCCACCAACTTAAGTAACATGTCATTCTAATAGAGAGATTCATCTTATCAATAATTTTATTGTTGCAACTTTCCTAGGCAATGAACGTTCGTCTTTCTGATAAAGAAAGCATGAGAGTAAACACGTAAAGATGGTGACTAATAAAAGCTTGAGAAAACGTAATTATGTTTTCTGATTAATGTATAATTTGGAACGTTAAGTAATTAGTAGCTTCCACAGCAAGGTGGTAACTTTAATTCAAAACAGGAGGGCTACGTGGGGACCTCCGAGTAGCAACAAGGCATTTGTGAACAATCTCAGCATTTGCTTATAGGCAGAGGAGACTAACAAAACCTGACTACAAGCCAGCCGTCCGGTAATTTAAGGAATGTGATACTTCCCCTCCCTTCAGGGGTTCCCTAACATGCGTCGTAGGCCGTCACTCTCAAGTGGAACATTCAGAGCAGAGCTAACAGAGGACTGAATGTTTGCATAGTAAGAAGTTTCATAGTGTAATTGTCTGCCTTTTATATTATAGGGATAAAATTAAGGACTTTAATATTTCCCATAATACCATATCATAAAATACATTTAGCAGTATTTATTATAAGTATCCAACCTGCAGAATTCGCAGATTTTCAGGGTAATCACACTATGTGAAAAAGTTATTAAAAGATCCACATAAAACTAAACATAAAATAATGACTTTTAAATAAATATAGCCTGTAAGTTGTTGCAGTCTAAGGACTCTCCTTGTCGTGTGACAAGGGATTACAGTCTCCATTCTTAATTAAAGCAATTACCTTTTATCAGCTATTCCTCATTAACACATTTTGTGTGTAGGCTCATAGATCTCTTTCCTGCCCCAAGGGAAATTACATTATGTAAAACTCAGCCGGGGCCGGGGGTGTTTCCTCTGCCAGTTGTCAGACGTCAGCGTTTGATATTCCAACCCAAACTGCAGGGAAAGAGCCTTCATCCGTAGTTAAGTGCATACTATTGTTCGGTGTCACCTGTTGCTTCCATGAGGCGATTACCGAAATAAGGTCACTTAACTTCAGTTCCAATTCATCATTACCGCAGTAAGGCCACTTAACTTCAGTTCCAATTCATCATTAGCGAAGTAAGGTCACTTCACTTCAGTTCCAGTTCATTATTACCGCAGTAGGCCACTTAACTTCAGTTCCAATTCATCATTAGCGAAGTAAGGCCACTTAACTTTAGTTCCAGTTAATCATTAGCGAAGTAAGGTCACTTAACTTCAGTTCCAATTCATCATTATGGAAGTAAGGTCATTTAACTTCAGTTCCAGTTAATCATTAGCGAAGTAAGGTCACTTAACTTCAGTTCCAATTCATCATTAGCGAAGTAAGGTCACTTAACTTCAGTTCCAATTCATCATTAGCGAAGTAAGGCCACTTAACTTTAGTTCCAGTTAATCATTAGCGAAGTAAGGTCACTTAACTTCAGTTCCAATTCATCATTAGCGAAGTAAGGTCACTTAACTTTAGTTCCAGTTAATCATTAGCGAAGTAAGGTCACTTAACTTCAGTTCCAATTCATCATTATGGAAGTAAGGTCATTTAACTTCAGTTCCAATTCATCATTAGCGAAGTAAGGTCACTGAACTTCAGTTCCAATTCATCATTATGGAAGTAAGGTCACTTAACTTTAGTTCCAGTTAATCATTAGCGAAGTAAGGTCACTTAACTTCAGTTCCAATTCATCATTAGCGAAGTAAGGTCACTTAACTTCAGTTCCAATTCATCATTAGCGAAGTAAGGCCACTTAACTTTAGTTCCAGTTAATCATTAGCGAAGTAAGGTCACTTAACTTCAGTTCCAATTCATCATTAGCGAAGTAAGGTCACTTAACTTTAGTTCCAGTTAATCATTAGCGAAGTAAGGTCACTTAACTTCAGTTCCAATTCATCATTATGGAAGTAAGGTCATTTAACTTCAGTTCCAATTCATCATTAGCGAAGTAAGGTCACTGAACTTCAGTTCCAATTCATCATTATGGAAGTAAGGTCACTTAACTTTAGTTCCAGTTAATCATTAGCGAAGTAAGGTCACTTAACTTCAGTTCCAATTCATCATTATGGAAGTAAGGTCATTTAACTTCAATTCCAATTCATTATTACCGCAGTAAGGTCATTTAGCTTCAGTTCCAATTCATCATTAGCGAAGTAAGGTCACTTAGCTTCAGTTCCAATTCATCATTAGCGAAGTAAGGTCACTTAACTTTAGTTCCAGTTAATCATTGCCGAAGTAAGGCCACTTAGCTTCAGTCCCAATTCATCATACACGCTTCCTTCCATACCTTTTTCGACAGGATCCCATTAACTATCGAAAAAATAACCAAACTGGCACACACAAATTGCTGAAACGTCAGTAACTCTGCGCATGCAGTGTGTTGTCATGTATTGCAGGCCATGGTCGATTAGAACGCGTGTTTATTAGTGAAAATTACTTCGCATCGAAATAGTTTGCTATTGAGCAATGCGTATCTTGACAATGGAGTACCGAACGAGATCGGTAACAAATTACGAGACAAATAAGTGTTTGTATGATGGAGCGACAAAATAGCTTATATTACGGCCGAACCGAGTTTAAGTGCACCGGCTATAACAACGGGTTAAGGCTACAATAATCCAATATTGAAGAAATTTCTTTCTTCAACAAACCTCGAAAGTTTATTGTCATAACGTTCACAAATGACCGATAAGTTATCGTACCCCAGCCAGAATAATCCATTTCACATCTTCATACATAATTTTTCCAATTTAAATTTTACTATTTTCGTCTCATTTACACCTAAAAATATTAAAAATATTTTTGCTTTTTTGGTTTTCTTCATGTTCATTTCTGATGTCCTTAAAACTTGCTTTACATATCTTTCGTGCCAGTTATCCTTATTAATTGAGCGATAATATCAACCGAAAGATATTAATTAAGAAAATCCTCATTATTAACATTTCTCCATGAGTTTTTGACTTCAGGCCCACATGTTCGCAAATCCTTATAAAACAGGGATAGCTAAAATTATGTTTCCGATGGCAACATATTTTTCAAACTGGACCCTTTTTTACATATATGTGTGACCCCTAACTGTAATCGCTCTGGTTTATTAAACAACGCTTCCAGTAGGTCAGACTGTATAACGTAGAATGAGATAATTGTTAATAAATAATGAATTAATTTATAGGGAAGGAAGCGGGTGTTGCCTGCTTCAAAGTAAACCCACGAAAACCTATGTCAGAGTAGTCGGTCTTTGTGCCGAGATTTGAACCCGGAGCCTCCTAAATTCTAAACGAGAGTGCGCGCCACTTAGTCGCTAAGTCCAGTGCTGTCAAGTACTGAAGCAAAAGTATGACGTCATACAACATCACTTAAATCATGTCAGTAGACAATGTAAATAAATCAGAATAAAACAACTGCTAGACCTTGCAGAAATCGATTTCTACTCAGACCGGTCGTAGATTAGAAATAAAGATATCAAACAGATTACTGATCTGGGATCAAGTTTCTCGGTGACAAGCCGCCTTCTCTCTGGTCAGCGATAATATCGTCAGACACAAACTGGCGAAGATCCAAACCGAACGTATTGGGCTGCAATACTTTCGGCTGCATTTCATTGCACTCTCCTCCTATCGACTGAAATAGAATCGACTGTCACGTCTCTGTTCCTGTAGACGTGCTGATTCATGCTTCTTGTCTCGCCGCCGGCAGCAGGAAACGCCAAGTTCACGTACAAGTTTCATTGTCATTCAACTGTGGAATCTTTACTTGCTACAGTGCATCGTTTGTTGAGTTTGTATCAAATTCAGCAGAATTTCACGTGCCGACACCTCGTGTTCACAGTAAATGAAACACAGCGCGGCTAATTCTGTAGACTCTTTGTTATTCCTTATTCACCTCATTATCCTTTGTCCTGTCCTATCTCCCCTTTTGTTCCTCCTCGTTGCAAAATTTCTTAAGACACCAGGACAACGCTGTTACTACTCACACCCCTTTCCCAAAATGATCTCCGGGCTACATTAATGATCATCTTCCTGTTTCACTGGCATCAGGATACATCGCCTAATGACTTTTTTTTTTCGTCTAACATGATGTTCGACCTGGTTACAGGCTACAAGTCTTTATATCTTATACGCATTATTCATGAAAATAATCTCTGCAGTTCCAAGAGTTGCCGTACGATGTTCACCCTTTACCTTGTCTTCTATGACATTTTGAGCATCGTTTTCCCTACTCGTTTTCTTCACGATATTAATTTCAGTTGAACCATAAAAGTGCTTTGTTCTTAAAGTTTCTGTTTTATTACACTAAAATTATCAAATAATAATACTGGGATACTGGAACGACCCGTTCTTCAAGTGCCTGAGCACTGCGGGTCCCAACTTTTCGTTGGCATGATCTATAGACATTTTGGTAGGACTCCTTGGACGAGGGATCGGCCCGTCGCAAGGCCTCTGCCTGTACACAGGGCAGCACAACACAGAATAACGCGGACAAACATCCATGGCTTAAGTGAGGCTCGAACCCACGGTCCCAACGACCAAGCGGCACAAGGCCCACGCCTCAGACCGCGCGGCCACTGTGACCCCATTAATAATAATATTTTTTTCACTTTTTGACTTTCTGGTTTCTAAATCGGCGCAAATTATGGTTTCCTTCAATGTCTCGTAAGCATACTTTAAAATTGATGTTTTAACAGAATTGTCTTAACCACAAAAGCGTGTGTCTACTAAATATCTTTGGTGAAAAAATTCCTCCGATTGGTACAGCACTGTAAAATACGGATACAAACAAGTGAGTAGAAGCAACTGTTACTGAGCTGCCTGTATAACATAGTTCACGCATCGAGTACGGCAATCACGAGACCACGTAATGTCGAACGAAGACTTCATGAAAGACTGGAAGGCGTTGAAAGAAGTGACTGGCTTTTTTTAAGGTTGTACTCCAGAATTTGCTAGGAGATACTGAGTAAGATCATGCAAAATTTTAGTCAATCTGTCTCTTGGTAGAATACGTGCTGAAGATGACTCTTTTGTGTAACACGGCTCATTAACCCAGAAGAAATCCATCGTCATATTTGCCTCCGTGAGAATGCGAAATGTCACTGGAACCGGGTAAGATTTGAAACTCATCTCGGCTTTTTCGTGAAAGGCTGACTAATCGTCTTCAATGCACAGTCCACCCGCTTTATTCCCAGAGATGGACGTCAATGTTGTTGTTTATCTCAGCTTTGCCTGATAACGAAACCTGACCCCGTCAGCTCCCGGATATCCATTTTCTATCCCTGTCCGGGTCGTTTTTCAATCACTCAGTATTATGAAATAGAGAAACGGATTATAAATGTTCCCGCATATCCAAAACCGATCACCTGATTTGAGACTCCAAAGTCCTGCCAAAAGCAGACTTCGCCAGACCTCAACATAGTCGCCACGATAACCTCGTAGGTATTTATTGCTACCAGAGTCGTCACCGTCAGAAATTAATCTCGTTTTCCCGCGTGGCATGAAGATCGCATTTGTACAATGAAGTGTGATGGACATTGGCTATTTATTTCGAGTAGATGCTGGGACATTATAAAATATTCATAAAATTTTGTGGTCTCAACATCTACAAGTTATTTAAATTAAATAATGTATTTACCCTCAACCTTTGGTTTATTTCTGTGGTTGATGAAACGATCACAGCTAATTCTTCAACACAAAACAGTCATGTTCCTACCCATAAGCACGCTACTAACAAAAAGTGTTAATTCAATCAAAGACAGTTCTGGCACTGATACGGCCCAGAAAATTGTAAATCATCTTGTCCGTACAGAGTACGGCCTGAACAAGACTCGATTACGAATCCAAAGGCACCATCGCTGGGAGTCTACCAATCGCGAGGTCCCTTGAATCAAATGTAGCAAAACAGAGGGTAACACGAGCAAACGCGTATTTCCGGATAATGGTGCGGTCTGCAGTATGCACTCCTTGTACCAGGGGTCGGCAAAGTGTTCATTACAGCGGTCCGCATTGACTAATCATATCTACTGAAAAACAGGTCGAAAACGTCGTGGACAGTAAGCGAAACGATGTTTATTGAAGTGAACAGATTGTTTTCATTTTAAAACGGATGAAACGTAATTTTCCATACAACTTAGATTTCATTAAGACGTTGTCTGTTAGCTTTCAGACCGCTTTGATTTCAAATCGTTATATAAGTTTTACAAAACTTTATATATTAATGCAACAGTAATTTTCATATTTGTTGTTACATTTAATATGGTATGACCAACTGAACATTTTACTTTTGCGCACTGCCAACTTAAACGTCATGGGCCTATATCTGGAACATTTTTATTTCTTCAGTTGCAGAAAATGATTTCCTTTTTCGCAATGGGCAATTCCCAAATCGTGTACCCAGCCGCATAGAAAAAAAAGGTTCTGAGGGCCACATGCAGTACGCGGGCAACAGGTTACACACCCCTGCCTTCCGCTCCGACGGAGCGACACTGCGTCTAGACCCAAGGTGTGATGACGCAAAATTTTTTTTGCCGAAAGCAAGACTCAGCAGGCCTGATTTTGGAAGCAAACGTGGTCTGTCTTATGACCAGTAATTGACAAAATTCGATTTTTGACTACACATTCATTATTTTAATCTCAGCTTCGAGCCAATTGTGGTCTTCCTCTTTCTTTGAGTTTGTTTTCGGTTAAATATTTCGAAACGTTTAGTCCTATAAGGTGGTGTTAATTGGTTTAACTGCGGTGTTATTGTCAACAACGATCGAAATGGGCCAGGTTAATGGTTAAACATTTTCTTATATATTTGTTAAATAGATTGGTAATCCCAGTGCCAAATACGCGCAAACCCGACAAAACTGTATGATGTAGTCTTTACTCACACGCAATATTATCTCTGGACGAATATAAACGTGTTCATCATGTTTAGATCGACCGTGATCACAGAAATTGAACAAGTTTTCTCGGTCTTTGTGTTCAATCCGTTTAAAATCCTTGTGACACATTACAACGAAACAATTTCCTCTCAGACATCGCTAATTCGTGTGATAAGTAGCGATGGAATGTCATGATCGGTTTGTGGAAGTACACCGAAGTATCAACATGGCGGACAAGGCAGAAACGGGAAGAACATTGATAATAATGGCATTCAGTGACGATAAAACCTGAATATGGGCGTTGCCTTGAACTTGAACTTGAACTACGTCGCGCCAGTGGTTCAAGGTGAACTTGGTCTCTTCTGGTGTGCTATAAATGTTTGCTGTAGCCTTGTATTGCATTCTTCTTCTTCTTCCTCCACCGTACTGCTGCCAGCCGACGACGTTTTCCTGGCATTTTATCAACTGTAACTACGACAGGTCTGCTGATTGTTGCGAAAGTCACAAAATATAAGACTATCGCTTTAAAAGGTGCCCATGGTTTCGTATACCCAATGCACAGCCAGGCAGATTTCGTTCTACATAAAACTAGGTATAATGATTAAAAATCCAGAAAATGAATTAAACTCCAAGGAGTCACTCAGAAAATAGCCACTTCGATGAACAGGAAATTCTATAGGTCGTTTAAGGAACTTCAAGGTTCATTGACATTTTCATAAGAGTCCGCCATTCGATCCAATCTTGAGACATGAACCAAATCCACATCGACACACCCTGTTTAAAATAAATTTTCATATTATATCCCATCTACCCCTTCCCCTCCCTGCAAGTGCAATCTTTCCTTCGGGTTTTCAAAAAGAAAAATTCTATTTAATTTTTTATCAAAAAATGCGTGTTACATGTTCTGCCTACGTCATCCTCTCTGATCTAATGGATATTCATTACGAAATTTTTTCTCCAGCTTTCTGTGGATTTCTCTCTTTTGGAATCAAATATTTTCTTCAGTACGTCCCTATAAACGCCCCCATAATCCTTGGAATGAGGAACCATGTTTTACACTAATACAAAATAACAAATAAAATTATAAATTTGTTTGTTTTAATCTTGGCTTTAGAAAGCAACCAGGACTACGAAAGTGTCTGAACTGAATGCATATTTCAACAAAAAATTTATTTTCTTTTCGTAATTTGTATTTGTTTTTTATGTCACAATTTCAGAACGTGTACCATTGTAAAAATGTCATTTAAGTCATAAACAGACACTTAGCGTATTAATAAAACATTGTGGTTGTTTATAAAGTCATTTTGTTACTACTGTATATATCTCGGAAGGTGAAAAAACATGTCTGGGACTCTGTGAAGACATTCAACTTGAAAACCAGTGGCAACTATTTGAATCTCCTGCTTTAACGTCAACTCTGCATTATGGATTTCATACGATTCTTAGAATAAAGGGCATTAACTAAAAATATATATTAAAATTGAGAAGCGTTGTGTTTTCTTTGAGGTAGGAACTAAATTTGTTTATATTACTTCTACAAATTTTGGCTTTAAAGAGTTAAGAAATACGTCTATTTCACGAATTATTACCTAAGGGTACAAACTAGTTCGTCATTGCGTCATATGTAACCAAGGCCATGACCGATAACATGTTTACTCGGTCACACGAGAATCATTACCATGGCCATTTCACATGCATATCTTCCGGAGATATGAAATCCTCAGTGTCGCAAAGATGCACATAAATTATTTGTATCACTTGAAATAAGACAGAGTGATTTACTACTCGTCCGAAAATATATTTTTGTTAAGCCTTGTCAATGGGAATGATAATATAGTGACGTGAATTCTTTTGCGTAATTCTGTTTGCAGGTTTGTAGCATGAAAAGCGAGTGTGCTCGTATTTCAGTACGTTACAGCATGATAATCTCAAGGTTATACTTAGTATTCCAATCGTCGCATGGGATGCTGTTCAGTTTGAAGTAATCTCTTGTTAACTACAATAATTTCAGTTTTAATGTCGTTAAGTAATGAGCTTACTCTGAGTTTAAAGGTTTCTGACGATTATCGACTCATTGCGTACAGCTGTTCTGTTAGAATTTATCGATCATCAAAATGTATTAATTTTTCCGAATTTTACAGTAGTTGGTTATGAGCCGGGATAGCTGTCAGTATAGTGACTAGCTACGGGCTGGACGACCGGGGTTCGATCCCCGACGCGGGCAGAGGATTTTTCCTCTAGCCTCTGCGTCCAGACCGGCTCTGGGGCCCACCCAGCCTCCTCTACAATGGGTACCGGGGTCCTTTCCCGGGGGTAAAGCCGGCCGGGGCGTGATGCTGACCACTCACCCCCATCTAGTGCCGAGGTCAAGGAAGAGAGGAGCTATACCTCCACTCACCCCAAACGCCTACATGGCGTATAGTGGGACAAACTTTACTTTTACAGTAGTTGGTTACATTTTCATCATAAGGTGACAGGTGAAAGGTTGAAAACATTCTTTATCGAGATACTGGTCTCAACCCTGGACCTCATATCAGACCTGGACCAGGGAACTACAAGTCTCAATTCTGGAACTAAACCTAGTCTCAAAACAAGGGACCAACAGAGTAGTCTTTTGTCCTTCCACCTGTCACGTGATGACAAGTAAAAAAAAAATCAACTTCAGAAAAGTTATTGTTTAAAAGAAATTTTTGAATAATGTATAATGTCCAACAGAATAATAAAATATGACTGGCCTAATGAACGTACAAAGACGTCTCTCTGCCTTCCTCGTTGCCGTCATCATCATCATCATCATTCTTAATAGGTTATTTTAGAATTGTGTCATTGGACGCGTGACTGCAGTACGCAGTGCTGAATGCTCAGTTACATAACCTATTTTTTTTACTCTATGCAACCTAAGCATTTGATACAGCTCGCTGACGTAAGAATCAATCATCGTTGCAATGGTATAACGGACGAATTGAAGTCTAGTGCTGATTCTGTGATCACAAATCACACTCGATTAACTATTAGCAATATTGACCCACACCTATTCGAAGACACTAGTACTTCTGGACATATCGGGACACTCACTCCTACATCTTTGGCCGATATGTACAACTAATAACATTTAAGAAAAACAACACCTTCGCCCAAAATGGAAAAACAAACGTAATGAAACCTCACCAAAAAACTACAGAAATCATAATTGAGTTTTAAGTTCTTAGATATATTTTACACCTGATGATGGTTTTATAAAAACCGAAACATGTTGTGTAAATGTTCCGAAATGTAAATCGATCAATCGATATGGAACATGAATGATATTTTATTATCTTAATTATAAGAAATTTTAAATAAAAATTATGTTGTGATCAGACGGATTAAAACAAATAATTGATATAATATTCACAATATGACGCAATTACAATATCTTATTAGCAATAATATAAATTATTACTTTCTATAGTATTGTTTTCAGACGTAAGAACGGATTTTTACGAAATTACATCTCATGTCATCTCATGTCATATAATCTCATGCGTCTACTGAGTTTGTTACCTGGTTAATTTACACAACTGCACAAAATGAAATATGCTATGGTGAATGTGAATAACAAACAAGGAGTTAAATGGAGGGAAGGAGACCTTTTCTGAGGATTGCTAAGGATTGTCTCGACATGTCTCATTAGGGATTAGAAATGCTAGATCCCCATTTAGAAATTACTGTGATGGCTGGATTAAGCAGTGTCCTTCAAACGTGTAAGGTCTATTAAAATATAGCCTATGGCATTAAAATGTATTTCTTCCTCTGAATTGTAAAGTAATAACGTGAATTTGATAAATCTTTAATCATACGTTTGAAGATGTTACGAATACACACAAATATTACAGTAGGTCTATAATTTTTGTGGTTTGAAGGATGCCGATATGTCGAGGCGTGATAGTTCGAAGATGTTATTGCGATAAAACTTGGAACGGCGAAGTTTATAAAAGTCTTAATTCTGTACTGACTTAACGTCCATTCTAAAGGTTATTGGAGTTAGTGACATGGAAACAACGCTATTCTCCCCCCCCCCCCGTCACCCCACTGAATTCAGTCCGTACCGCAAAGAAAGCACAGTTCACGACGAGGATTAATTGATTATGAATCGCTGTTTACGCCGAGTCATAGGAAACCCAAAATTACAAAATTCTAGAGTTATTTATTGTTAAAGCAGGTGGTATATATAGTTACCACTGGTCTTTAAAGGGTTAATTTTATATTTAGGCCTAATGTCAATTGTGAACCAAAAAGGAAAAGCCAAACCAACTTAGCAACTAACGAAACTTCTTCGCTATTTTTAAAATTTCTCATGACCTTGAAAAAGAAGACGCTGTGCTAAGCATCGTTGTAGAGTAGTTAGAATTCGTAATACATATTCAGGAGGTACTGGCTTCGAATCTCGGCCCGGAAACAAGCTATTCTGGCTAAGGATCCGGTTGGTTCTTCCATTTATAATGCGGGGAGAAATGAGCGCTTTCTTTCATATTCATTATTCAATTTAATTTGATACTGATATGATGTTATCGGTTGTTAACGAATCCCAAAATATACTGTGAATCATATTTAGAGTCCGAGGAGATTCGCGGCCCACATTTTGCCTATCGTCTTTATCGTCAACAAAAAAACCCCAAGGTCTCGTCTAGCTTCACGTGGCTCCCTGGGTCGTGTAATCGATTCATGGAACTCGATCCGTCGTGATCATGTCTACTGGCAGGCCAAATACAGTGTCATCCTTTCAGGCAAGTCACGTCACTTCGGCTTCCTGGCCACCTGCGACTGTCCGACGGCGATAATTCTTGAAAATCTCACGCATTGAGGATATCGACGAAAAATGACTGAAATATTTATTTACTCGTGACTTACAATTGTGGAATTCCGAAAGAAGTCCTTCTCGCGAAAAACGTGTCCTTCCCACACTTCAGAAAATGAAATAAAAACTTACAATGCTATTATTGTTCTCGGTTTTTGGAGCCGAGTTATTGGCTCGACGCCATTATTTTGGAGGAGCATACTGTCTCTATTTTCTGCACGGCGCTAAAACCCTCATCGAAGTGGAAATCTCAATTCACACATGTATAAATTGTTCTTAAATTATAATGTTCTATTATGATAAACAACTCAACTTTCGGAAGTGATTCTGATACTGTTCTTTTAGGAACATTTTGTATTGCCACAACATATATGTACTTTTATCTTAATCTTCATGTATTGTGCCATGAGTTCATGAATACTAAATTTCAGACTTCTAACCTGGCATACTTGAGACAGCACGTGCAATTTATGCCTAGTCACTGCGTGTTATTGAGCCTATTTTACGTAACACAAGTCAAATCTTAGGTGGCGCGTTCTTAAAATTACAATACTGAACGAGAAAATACGTTTACAAGTGTGCATTTATCGCATTCAGAGGAGCACAATTCCTCCCAAGTTCTGAGACAGTTTTTCGTCCATTCTTAAATATTTGTTTGCTCTATCTACGCCGGAATGTTTGTACTCAGTGTTTTGCAAGGTGGATCTATGCAAATCAGATATTTGTCTATTATACTGCGTTCACAAGAGGTGCACGATTTCCTAGTATTTGAATCGCGTAAGAAATGACAATAATTATTTGCTTAACTTAACGAGATTATATCATAACAAAGTGGTTTACTATTTAATGAGACAATGACTCATCAAATCGCCATTAATCCAGTAACGGGAGTAGACAAAACACCACGTGTCTCATATTTGTGCAGTAGTCGGGGTTAATATGTGCGTTCGACGTCCGTTTGAAGTAGAAGGTAATGTTGTCAGAAGGGTTGGGAGGGGTAACAGACATGGATGCATATACTTTCAATCCAAAAACATTTCCGCCCCCAGCGGCAGTATTTTACAGCTCACTGTCTTAGTTCCTATACAGATAATGTGTTTGGTTTGCGTAGTATAGAGAACATGTTTTCGTTCTACCCTAAAGCTAGTGTCGTATGCGAAATTCACGTTTTGGTCCCGGGAACTGTTCGTCCTTGGATCAAGTCTGGAAGATTTTATGCACTGGTGACGGCAGTCAGATGAGGGCCGATCATTGAGAAAAATTTAACCACTACCAACTGTATTTCTGGTCTTTATTCAACATCTTCACCATCCACACAGCAATTAACAGACTTAGCATCTAATCGCCCATATAATTAAAAAAGCATTTAATACGTATTCAGGTGGACGAAATTCCTTGCTTTTATGGAATTATAAATTTCAACTCCGTATAAACCAGTCCACTCCAGAGCCATCTAACCTGTATTTGTGAGCTCCCCCATTCTAAATCTTGGCTGGCATTGTGAGATAGTAATGAATATCGTGGTTTTCTTCAGTCCTTCCAAGCGGACGAGCGGATCTTTTTAAATTTCTAAGACCAAAAATTCGTAACATTCATCGCCCTGATGACGGAGGCAGTATGACCTCTGAAACGTTGGTTAACATCGACCAGACTACAAATCGCAACAACCCAGAAGACAGAAATCTTCATACTCATCGCCCTGATGACGGAGGCAGTATGACCTCTGAAACGTTGGTTAACATCGACCAGACTACACAGCGCAACAACCCAGAAGACGGAAATCTTCATATTCATCGCCCTGATGACGGAGGCAGTATGACCTCTGAAACGTTGGTTAACATCGACCAGACTACACAGCGCAACAACCCAGAAGACAGAAACCTTCATACTCATCGCCCTGATGACGGAGGCAGTATGACCTCTGAAACGTTGGTTAACATCGACCAGACTACACAGCGCAACAACCCAGAAGACGGAAATGTTCATATTCATCGCCCTGATGACGGAGGCAGTATGACCTCTGAAACGTTGGTTAACATCGACCAGACTACACAGCGCAACAACCCAGAAGACGGAAATCTTCATATTCATCGCCCTGATGACGGAGGCAGTATGACCTCTGAAACGTTGGTTAACATCGACCAGACTACACAGCGCAACAACCCAGAAGACGGAAATCTTCATATTCATCGCCCTGATGACGGAGGCAGTATGACCTCTGAAACGTTGGTTAACATCGACCAGACTACACAGCGCAACAACCCAGAAGACAGATATCTTCATATTCATCGCCCTGATGACGGAGGCAGTATGACCTCTGAAACGTTGGTTAACATCGACCAGACTACACAGCGCAACAACCCAGAAGACGGAAATCTTCATATTCATCGCCCTGATGACGGAGGCAGTATGACCTCTGAAACGTTGGTTAACATCGACCAGACTACACAGCGCAACAACCCAGAAGACGGAAATCTTCATATTCATCGCCCTGATGACGGAGGCAGTATGACCCCTGAAACGTTGGTTAACATCGACCAGACTACACAGCGCAACAACCCAGAAGACGGAAATCTTCATATTCATCGCCCTGATGACGGAGGCAGTATGACCTCCGAAACGTTGGTAAACATCGACCAGACCAGACTCTTTAAATTGTTTTTTCGTGGACAGTAAATATAATCCACCTCAATTTCTGTTCCTTTAGTGGAATTAAGAGGGTACTGGTATATGCTTTTATATTCTCGTAGCCATGACAGTCACAGTACAGAATGCCTTACGCAACGAGGTGGCTGTGTTATATAAAACGTACTAGATGTTATTTGATAGCCGTAAAATTGGTTTATCCTTGGGACATGTTGACACATTACAGGGAGATTCATATATTACATGTTCGTAATGCTTCATAACTGTTGTTCAACTAAGTAGAAAAGCGATCTGCAAGGCTAAGTTATCGCCAACAGATGGGAGGTCTGGTAGCTTAGTTCTCATTATGTAACTTTCTCCAGCCTCTTAGTAATTTATCCCTATTGGGTCCAAATATTCTCCTCAGTACCCTCATTCTACGTTCCTCCTTTAGTGTCAGGGACCAAGTTTCAAACCCATACAAAATTAAATTATAGTTTTGTATATTTTAATCTTTACGTTGTGAACACGAAATAAATCATTCCCTATTGAATTTCAACGAGCCTTTTCCATATTTATTAATAACTGGAAGAAGTGTGATTCTATAAACATACGAGATTTCATTACCTCACTGTAGAAAATATATATTGATGTTGGTTTCCTCAGTTGTAGAGCCGTATTGACTTGTGGGTAACCTTTGTATCTACGCACAAGGATATATACACTACCTCAATTTTTAGGGTTAACTATGGTAATTATATTTCTCCGAAACGTCGGCCATCTACCTACAAGCCTACATGGTGTTACTACCCAGAAGACCAGTATTGGAGTATATTTTTGTTGGATGTTGATTCGTTACCTTACAACAAAGTTGTATTTAATACGCACGACGTTTCAGGAATAATTTTAATTCTGGGATCCTGCCAGTAATGTAAACTTTCTGAAAGTATGGTAATGATTAGTTAATTGCATCGCATTGGTTGGAAGTGATATAAAAGTAACACAACATGACGAAGTGTCACCAGTTCTAACAGAACTTAACCCAAGAACACTCCCCAAAATGAAAAGACGTTTGTGATTAGAGTCTGACGTTACGACATTTTCAGGACTGATAACTTTCTGTGTAAAGACACTTCAATGACCTAGAAACTTTGTAAGTCACTGTTTAGCGTTTTTTATATATACTGCTAAGAATCGATGCATGTTTTTTTTAAACAAATGACAATTACTCAGTTGGTCAAACAAAGTCCCACTGTTCTTATTTTAGGAAATAAATGTCATTAACACGTGTACGAAAGCCCAAATTTGGACCCTGTGTCGAGACAGCTCAGTGCAGTCAACATTATCGCTGCTCTTATGTCACTAAGCTCCATTTTAATATTATTACTCTCCTATCTAAGATCAGGCTTGTCAACTAGTCTTTTTTCCGTTTGATGTTTTGGGCCTATAATATGTGTGAATTTTTCGTTTCAAGCATTTATACTTCATGTCCCGCAAATTTCAGCCTCTTTGATTTAATCGCCTTAAAAATATAAAGTGATTAGTACAAATTATGGAATTCCTGGTTGGTAAAATTTTCCAATCTTGTAACGTCATCTTACATAAGTCCAAATACCTTCATCAGCACACATTCTACTAGGAAGGCTCAGCTTGGCTACGTTATCGTTCTGGGTTTTAACGCTGTTCACATTTACAGGTAGATAGCAGCGTTCAGGAGAAATACTGTCTCCAAGGCGAAAGATGGCAACAGAATGATTCTAGGAAAAGTTGGTATCTATCTACAAATCTGCACGACGTCAAAACCCAGAAAAGAACATCGTGATTTTCACCGCAGTGGCAACCCCAAATCTCACCAAAACAAAACTTATTGAGAGTCATAATTATAAGAAATACTCTACCGTAAGGAATCTTTCATTTAATAAAATTCGTAACGAGTAATTCATATGCATGAAGCCTGAATGTTACCAGAGAACAATGCCCAGAATCAACGAAAATTTCACTGCATTAATTCAGAAACGACTGTTTCGATGACGTAGGCATGGATGCGAAGATGATTTATTTATTTATTTAGTGTTCTGTCTGACGACAGGTCCATATGAACAGGATCCTTCCATCCTTTTCTCGGACTGGGACCTGTTCATATACGTTCTTGGCAGATGATCAAAAAGTGGTTTGCCATTGCCTTCTTCTGTGTGTGAATGGAGTAATTGTTGGGATGCCACGGAGAAACCGTTGAAGCCCCCGGAGGAAAATTCCGTGTTGCCTAGACCACGGCCTTGCCCAACACAAGTTATAAATTCGGGCACCGCCGGGAATCGAACCCGAGACCCCAGGATTACAAGGCCAGCGTTCTAACCGCTAGACCACCGTGGCGAAGATGATATAAAAATTAATCTTGGAGCAAAACGAAGTGGGAAGTGAGGGTGTCGACTGTATTAAAATCATTCGGAACAAAGATGTATATTATTTTGCGTCCAATGACATAATGATTATGAATATTAGATCGGAAATAACGTGAACTGGCTGCGCCTATTTTTAGATTACTTTACCCTTTTCTTGTAACCAGGACGTTTCGAATATCAAGTAGTTACGCACAACATCCTGACACTCTTTAGACATATAACTGTTACGCTAACTGTCTTGTATGAAAGGTTATATTAACAGAACGTTTAATGATCTAAGAGTGATGGCATGTAACATACAAAAACAATGTTATAAATTAAAAGAAATCACAATAACAAGTGTTACGATTAGAAGTTCGCAAGCAAATAACCCCGAAGAACCCCAAACATTTCACCTGGAATGTTGATATTTCCACGCGATAAATACAAAGCGGTTTTGTGCTACATTCATAACCGTTTAGTACAGTTTTCTAGCTACTGCTGGCATACAAACCGAACGGCAAATGGCTCACGTCTACCAGGAAGCCATGCGTTTCGTTTAAAAGTGCAAGGTTTTACAGAAAAGCCATCTCTGCGGACGGTTTGCGAACTTCATTTTTCCTACACGCTAATTAATATACTGGAAATATCACAGCTTTGTTAATCTGTAAGACTTCGTTTGATAGCTTTATTGCACTCAATAAGAAATCTGATTATTTTTAATTTATTTAATAATTCTGTTTCAATTACGCAGGTTATATATTGTCGAAATGGAACCTATAAAGAATACAATTACAGAACATGACAGTTATACCAACCTGCTCGGCAAGGAATACTGTATGGTGTGACCTTGTCTCAATTCTAAATTTAAACCATTACCTATCTTCACGTGGAAAGAGTGTAATCTAATCTCGTGGTAATTTAGTAAGTTTTAGTAATCTCTGATAATATATCTACATCATCGCTGGGATTATTCAGAATGAACGGTGTCTTGCCTAGTTCGGATTATCGATTTGTCGGTATAATAGAACTGTAATGAAATAACGTTATAAAAGAATTGAACGCCATTTTTCTGAAATACTGATAATAAACAAACAACATAAACACACATAGGAACATAGATCCATAAAACTGTTTCTTTCTCACAAGTGACATACGCAGTTGTTGAGATCAGCGCGGCGAGCGGAATATATGGAACTATGAGATACGTAGAAACAGGAAAACAGAGAACATTTTGTACTCAATCTCACTTATTATTACGATGATCAAAGAAAGAAGAATGAGTTTGGCGGGACATGTGTAACACGCTTGGGAGATACATCCAATCTCATCACTTTGTATTTTTCAACTACGATTCTGAATTTACAAAATAACAGGTGAAATTATAGTTATATTTTCGAGCGTTTTAATATAGTCCACGTGTCTGAAAAAGGATCAAAATATTCTCAACTGGTAGCAAACATTCCCATTTACACATAATCTGCTCCTAATTTCATGCTAAATAAAATTTTGATTTTTGTTTCAGTTCCAAAACATTTGAATTTGATGTCATTTTTCACCCATCTGTCCATAATTTGTCTTCCACCAATGGAATGTCATCCATATTTTATATCATTACCCTAGAATGGCAAATACATGACCCTAAATCCCTAAAAAACAGAATTAATACATGAAATATAACAAAGGTCTAAGAAGAAATTGCATGAAAATTATAAGATAAACGGGGAAAGAAGATTTCATGGTTCATTCAAAAGCACATTTCATGCTACTTTCTGTGGTGGTTTTGAAGTACATTTTTCAAATTCATCTCCCGTTCTTTTACATATAGTCTTTCTCGCAGCTCGTAGACACGTCGCCATTAACAGTAAAGCACATGATTACTGACTAACCTTTCCCAACATACCCGGCGAAGGCCTCAAAGAACCTTTGCCGAAATCTAATATGGCACACAATTTGTTATTCCTCGCTATTCTTGACCTCGAACACCCCTCCGCCCCCCATTCTATCACCACTGTGCCTATATTCAAGTTGTCGTAGAATCGGTGGACAAGGTTAGGCAAAGGTCAGCTTTCTGCGGAGCCCCTGAGCGTGGATACATCCCAAAGCCCCGCCTATGTGCCCTTGGTGTGAATATTGTACATAGCAGTAGTATTAGGTACAGAGTAATATATACTATCTTGCTCATCTATCACCATCTCTCTCGGGTTCACTGCTGTTCTGTATCTCCGTCTGCGTTCAACTCGATCCGTCGCGGAAGTACCGCGCATGGCCCCGTACGTGTCGTGGTTATGACGTCAAAGCCACAGTGGTGATGGGGGAAGCTAACGCGGAGGGGGTGGGGGGAGGTCAATGTAGGAAGTGTTACCTCCTCTGATCCCACTATTTCGTCATAATTCTTCACTTCTCCCACCTCCCCCGCCCCCTCAAGAGGACGTCCTAACGCCAATGCCAACTGGGCGATATGTGGTGAAGGTCAGGACGAAATTGAAATTCTTTCTTTCTGCTTTGCGCTAATATTACACAAACAACATGGCAGCTAATGCAGTAATGCGAACAAATAGCAAATCCTTCCCCTGACTTCTCTGATAATCATCACCTCACTTGAGTTTTATGTTAAAAGTTCGATGTTTGTGTAAGTTTATTTTATAATTGTTGCTTATGATAACAAGAGGTTATTTTTCGGCACGCGTGTAACCTTGACTACGTGATGTCGGAGTAGCTGTCTCGTCAGCTCCTTCCGAGACTTGGGATCGGGAAAAATGTTCTTGGTTCATATAAAGGTCAAGCTCACAGTAGCTTCATACTTGCAGGAAAATACCAAGGTCATGACATGGTGAGTAGAAACCCGGAATAGATTCGTGGTACCCAAATGGGACACGTCATCCAACATCATGACGCCCACCAATAATAATTTGTAGTCACAATTTCTGAACTTTTTTTCCTACAGACCATTTGGAAAAGGCTGAGGACCTTGAAGGAACAATTAACGACTTTTCTGCATACTGTTTAACAATTTTAGTGCGCTGTACTTTTGATGTTAAAGATACGTAATAATAAAGAATTTGACAAGCTGGCGTAACTTAGCAGGCCCATCTAATCAAGAAATTCATCGCCTTTCATAGTAGCCCGATTGTTAACATATACTCGTCACAATGTTCACAAGAGCTCGTCATTGGTCCCTCTTAATAGCCAAAGAATCGATCCAAGGCCATGTGTAACATGCTGTTTTTAACTATGAGGATTTGTTACCCTTCTTCCAAACCCCCAACTGGAAGCTCACCCCTTGTCGTCTGTTCGTGACTTCTTATTCAATATACTGGCACCTAGCCTCGATATCTCGAGTCTAGGGTTTGTCGGTTTTTTAAAACCGATTTTTTGGATAAATTTGTAAAATTCGAAATCCGGTTTTTAAAATTTAAAAAAGCGGTTTTAGATACTAGAATTAATATGTAAAAATTAATTAACATTTCAACAAATAAATCTAGTGTATTTCCAATAGCTTCAAAACTTGATATTATTAAGTTATTTGGAAAAATATTGTCTAGAATATATCCAAATTCTTGTATGGAAACAGATTCCGATGACGAATATATCGGAGACGGAGAAACCATTAATCAGGGCAATGCTCTAAAAGAAGCAATGGAAAAATCAATTCATAGGTTTCTTGAGGAACCTGAAGAAATAATATCAAATCCGAAGACACTGAAGGCCGAATTTTCAGTATTTGAGGCAACCAATAACAGAACAAAGAATTTAGATTTATTATTTGATGCCCTGAGAACGATAAAACCAAGTTCAGTAGCCAGTGAGAGAGTATTTTCTATTTCAGGCAATTTTGTATTTAGGATAAGAACAAGATTAAGTAATCGTTCAGTGGACATTTTATGTTTTTTGAAATCATATTTCCTGAAGAAAAATACTAAATGAAATAAAAATTTATAATTTATATTTTGTACGGATTTTAGTTTTTTTATTTGGTTTTGTATGGAGTATATTTTATTTTGTTGTATTTTTGTATTTCCATAAATATTAAATAAACTGAAAATTTTTAAAATAAGTATAAATATTTTTTACTGTTTTAATTACATTTTTTGTTTTGTTTTTTGTAAAAATTCGAAAACCGGTTTTTTCAAAAGTCGGTTTTTGTATAAACCCTTCAGGAGACCGTCACGTCTCTCCGAACCCTGTTGAAGGCCCAGTCATATTTTTATTAATCTTATCATCATTCTAGTCCCCCCCCACCCCCGAAACATCTGAATGAAGTTCACGGACCACTGGCGGTCAGCCGACCACATTGTAGGAATCTCCATTCTAGAATTTTCCAGAGATAACAAAAACACAATTTTAAATGTTACGGAAATTTTTTTCATCCTTGCATTAAACTGATTTTATTTAAAGCACCCAGTTCAAATGCGAAACCAAATCGTGATGTTTGAGAGCCGAACTCCTTAAGGCTGATTGGGAACATGGATGTTCACATCCACGCATTCTAGACTTCAGTTCTAGACGGAGGTGTTGAGTTTCAGACGTCCGGATAGAAGAAAGGTACGCCCTGGGCCGATCTGACACGAAGGCCGAGAGACAGAGACAACTGACTCTGCTTGTAATCGAACCTCAGGTGTCCAGCCTGCGGAGTATTGGCTTACTGTTCCCATTAAACTAAGGTTTTAAAATGGCCCCTCGAGTTTCGCATGGGGGAGTTGATTCAAGTTTAAACTGCGTGGGATATTTACATTGAAATGACCTGTTTTGAGGACACACAGACCTTCGAGTATCTGCAGTACATCCTAATTATTATTTGAATGGAATTGTTAACATTCGCGAGATGAAATCATCGCTAGAGTGGGTTTTGTTGTGGGTGATTCTAACCCGGAAGATGATGTAAGAACAGAAAAGGACAGCACATATGTGAAATGCTTCGGACAAAAAGTGTCCCGAAAACAACACTTTAATAATCTGTAGATTTAAATTTTAAACTATTTTTTTTAATCCGACATTATCTTTATATAATCCATTTCGTAGGATTGTAAAATTGTTCTAGAATGATCGAATTATCACTGTGATGTCACCTTGATATTATGACATACACTTATCAGTTGTTCACTTTTTTTTAACAGAACCTGGATATTTTGCCAAAGTGTCCAGTAGCTATTAATAAGGGCATGTATAGGTTGTGACACACGTAAAGACCATCGTATACTGTCAGGCTTTGCGTATTTGAGGGCCTGTCTGTTTGTGCCACTCCGCTACTTTTAACTTTCGAACCAACTGACAGATTTTAATTAAATTTGGTTCAACTTGCATCCATTTCGAGATCAGCTACACACATCATCAAGAACAGCAATATGGCGGCAGTGCGAATTTCTGATTTAAGACCAACGTCAGTGCTAACAATAAAATAAAACTACGATGGGTGTATGAGTAAAAACTCTTACTGTTATTAACCAACACGACACGAAGGCATGCTTCGTTCATTCTTAAATTCGGCACTAGATGGAGATGAGAGGTCAGCTCGACGCTCCAGTCGCTTTAACCTCGGGGAAATACTTCCGGTAACCAGTTGATACGAGATTGAGTGGGCCTAAGGGCCGGTGACGAAGGGCAACGTCTTGTACACGCCATCACGAATCTAAAGTGACGCTTGGATCTTTTCTTGTATACGAAAAACAGAATAGATTATAAAATAGTATAATTGCGTCATATTGTGAATCAAATATTAAATTAATTATTCGGTTTTGTCCGTCTAATCACAATTATATTTAAAATTTAAAATTTACAAATAAGATAATTAAATTATCATTTTATGTTCCACATCGAATAATCGATTTACATTTGGAACAAATGTAAATCGGACAAAACCGAATAATTAATTTAAGAATAGATTATTTTCGAATACCATTTCGGTACAAACAAGAAAATATTTTTATTCGCCCTTCTGTGAAAGAAACGGGATTAATTAATAAAAAGTGACATATGATCTTTCCAGAACCTCTTGTTTACTTTCGTTAGCCCATCAAGAATCCGTCAAGTGCGGACGACAGTAAACAAATTAAGTTACTGAAGTATAAATCTGATTTCATGCAAGTTAAATAAAGTTTAAGTTTTCAGTAGCGAAAAAAACTGCGCTTTAATGAGTTTGTGCTGCATCGAGTACCAGATGCCACTATTATAATCTTCTACAGTTGAAAAGAGTCCATCATATCGATTTTGATCCTTGAGTTCATGCAATCTGTTCTAGACAGAAATGTGCACATTTTATGATATATTTTTCACCATAATCCATCGTCGTTACCTGAAATACCGTACACCATGTTTAGTTTGTGTTACTTTGTATCTCTTCTTCGATAGTCGCTTTGAAGTCAATAATGATCTATAAAAAAATAACAATGATTTAAGAGCTCAACGTAAAATATAGACTTCAGGCTTGCTGATGGCAATAAACTGAAGCGTTGTAATTTTAACGCATTTATACGTAACTTTTGGAGAATGAATAATAACAACGCAATAAAAGTACAACAAAAGACTTAAACGTTTTGAATGAATGCAGTGTATATAATTAATTAATATATGAGACAAAGGACAATAGCTCACTAAGCAAAGTCATAATTTTCAGTAATACTACAATGCTATTAAACACTGGAATTCTGTTTGTATAAAATTAATATTAAAATTAATTTAAATTATATGTTATGCCTCTTCACTTAGAAATAATATCACACAAAATTAATTTAAAATTGGAGCCTACAAGTGGCAGTCCTTCAGCTTGGGGGTTGGGCGTAAGGCTAACAACCTTCCACCGTAAAAAAACTTCATTGTTACGAAAAATTATACCAAGCAACTGAAAAAGGATTTGAGATTTGAAGGCGATTGGATTTTGCTGGCCCAGGATAGGGACAGGTTTAGGGCTTTGATTAATTCGGTGATGGACCTCCAGGTTCCCTAAGCCATCTAGTTAGTTAGGTAGTTAATTAGAACTATATTTCGTCATATTTCTGTACTGTAACAACATTAATTCTATATGATCTGAAGCTTTCAGGTCGACTTGATATAAAATCAACTCTTCTCTAGCTACCGGCCGTGTAAGATGGCTTAATCAAGAAAACACCAACGTTTCTAGAACCATCCTCGTCTTCCGGAGAACGAAGTCACCTTATACGGCTGGTATCCCGAGAAGAACTTATTAAACATTTATTCTGATGTCGAGATTATAATGCAGTGTGCCTAGTTTCCACACAGAACATTATTCAGCCCAAAAAATGTCACCATAAAGAATCAATCATAAATGTTCATGTTAATGAAATAAAATACATCATCTTTGGTCTGTGTTATATAAAACAGAGGAGGATGTGACGAACCCTCATGTAGCACGCATGTGAATCATCAGAACAGACACTGAAAGCAAGATGACAGTTATTTAAAGTGAATATGAGGTAAATTTTAACTTCCTGGATACCTAACGATAGCTACTGATAATCGTCATACTCCAAACTCATTCAACATTACATAATTTCTGATGTTGAAATAAAGTCGTTAAATAACTTAATAATCGATCCAAGGTATTCTGGTAACACGTTAAAGTTGTCCTTGCTCGAAAGTGTCACATCGTGAAGGCGTGTAAGGACCGTGAATGTACAAGATGCAGTACGTCACAGTCCAGCAGCGGATTAACTTCGGATGGAGCTTTCTTGGGACTTAACTCATAAACTGGAGGCTGAGTGCACTCCACAGTAGATTTTGGGACAGACGTGGAATCGAACTCCGGTCGTCAAATCCTTATCCTGCTCTCCATAATAAAGTAATTAATATCCCATGTCCTTATTAATGTTGTTTAACGGCACCTTATCGTCTAAATAGTTTATGCAGATTGAAAGTACGAGAGGTGACTTAGAAGTTATTGAGATATTATTATTTTAAGGAACTATTTCGGCAGATTGGAGTGACTGATGAAAGACACAGTAAAACTCGATCATGACATCTAATCATTCTTTAGACTTTAATTACAACCTCCAAACGTGAGTCTTCTCCTATATTAGTAGGTAACATTTTTCTTCAGTCTGCAACAGAATGTGAAAATTCAACACCAAACCCATTCATCGGGCACATTCCTTTGAATGATACAAATTCTCATTACGTTTCAGACCGCATCATTAAACTAATTAGGCCTACTTAAATCATGGCTTCACGAACAATTCTCAGTCTGACTGAAATAATTAATGCAAGCGTCAATAAACAGGATGATTCTCAGTCGCATTCAACTGTTCAATTTGTCTTCTTCTAAAATCAAGCCAAGAAGTTCCTATCGCAGTTGCTTTGTCAGCGGGAACCGAAAGCACAAATTGTTCGTTCAACAGCGTCATATTGTTTAAGATACGTTTACGAAGTTTTGAAAATATTCTTTGTTTGTTTGGATGCGTAACGGATCATGTGACGTCATTAATTCCTTGTACGCTGGAAAATTCCACGCAGCTACACCAATTATACACTGGAGTAGTGGTATTCAACCTGGGGTACGCGTACCCCCGGGGGTACGCGAAGACATCTTAGGGAGTACGTGAAATTTAAATATATATATTATTTTATGATAAACACTGAATAATCAGTAATTTAATTTATTTTAGATGTAGATTATATACTATGTATAACTTGAATTATACATCAACAACTTTGGGGGTACAAAATTGAAGAGAAATTATATCTGGGGGTACGCGAACAAAAAGGGTTGAATACCACTACACTAGAGCCCTTGTCGCGTGTTGGTTCTTGTCGAGAAAATTCCATACCCTTCAGATTGTCTCAAAGGTAAGTGTCGGGAAATGAATATACTCCAGCAGTTGAGGTGCCGATAATTAGTCAGTTAAAAAATGTAAGCAGGAGGCCTCTGAGGGTCGAGGTGGTAGTTTATAAAAGTCTATGACCAGAGAGATAATTATTCCCGCAAAAACAATTATAAACTGATGCCTCGTTATTGGTCATTGTGCAATGTTGCCACAAAAAAGTATCGACCTGTAAAGAAAACTTTTTGATTTCGTTTAGAAGTGGAAAATTATCCTTATTATTATTACATGCAATTAATAATCACCCTGTATAAGTAAGTGAAATGTAACGGATGTTAACTGTCATTATTTTAACGGTCATTAACCTCATCAGGCCCAACGCCGCGAATGCAAAACGTATTGCATTGCATTCTGCAGCTGCGCGGATATGAACACAGACGTCGCGATAATGAGAGAACAGACTGAGAGCTCTCGAGTTACTGACCAGACACGCCAAGTGGAGAACAAATGAGATAACTTCAGATTGATTAATGGGTTTTAAGACGACTTAAATGCTAAGGTTATACGAACTCTCTTCACGAAGGAATGGAATTAAAGAAAGTGGCCGTGTAATGATTAAGTTTTTTAGGTGGTAAGTGTAAATTATGACGTTATTTCTTACGTAGATTTCTCTGTCCCCTTTGATTCAATTTTGTTTGTCAATATTTTTTTCTCAAACAGCTAAAGATACACACGTAGAGACAGCAGATGGAAATTTATTTTTAAAGTTTCGGTTATTTTAATTTCCAAGCAACGAAGTTGACGTATCTGTTACATCCTCCATACATTTCGACACTAATGTTTAAAATGTTGTACCGTGTTCGACGATCTTTTCTGATACATTCTTACGCGTGAAACAGAATAGGGAATTACCAACTCCCACATTTATAATTTACTATATTCATTATATTGACACATGCAAAAAATATAGACTTAATACGAGAGGAATTCTAAACATTACTCATTGAGTGTACGTCGCTGTAAATTAACGAGTTTTTTGATTACAGACATGTCTTAATTAATGTTTAATTTAAAATAATTATTTCAGCGCAATATTCGAAATTAACCATGAAAATAATTAACCTGAGTCCTACATGTTAGATTATAATGAAAATACTGGCCACGCGATCTAGGACGATCACAGTAATTGATCTTTTCAATAGTGAGATCGAGATTTCGGATCCCGTCCGATTTGTCCGCCATTTTTAGTGTTGTGATTCTCTGTGCGAGTAGAGACTTTGCGATGGGTCGATCCACCAACCAAAAAGTCTTATTAAACGTCTAAAGGATTCAATATTTCAGAATGAATTCTGAATAAGAAGAGGTCAAAGGGCCTAATTCGTGAAAGCTGGAGAAGATGTAAACATAATGATTGATGTAATTCTCACAATAAGCAACGATTATTTCTTTGAACAACATAAAGCAACTGAACCATCTAACGGAGACGTGCGTGTGTGAATGTTTTTTTTGTGGTAAGAACTAATTGTTAAATATTCGGACAAGTTTTGAACCTCGAAGATTAAGGTCATTACCTCTGAATCATTGTACAGCTTTATCTATCACTCCCCACAGCGTACACTCAACTCTCGACATGAATCGATTATATGTTTGTTAATAATATAATGACAGCTTGGACTAAAATCTGCGAGGCATCTGGTAGAAAGGGGCCAGACACGAATCAGCTGAGTAACGTAAAGGCAACGCCCGGGAAATTGCTGACTGGCGTCGGGACGAAATGTGGGTCAGTCTGGGCGAGACGATGGTGCCAGCCAGGTCGGGAATCGATCCAGGGGCATTCAAGAGATCGGGCACATGAAACGACTGGCTAAAACTCAGTGTCAAGGCCAAGGTCATTGCTACAGTAGTGAAGTGGCCGTGAAAATGGAATTAGTAAAAAAGTAATAAGAGAGAACGCGTCCTTTACACGAGAGCTAGGATATCGTGCAAAGGGCACAGATAAAAAGAAATAGTGACGTCTAACTTCACCTTACGTCACATTGCAGCTAGTCACGCGCTCAGACCAGGTGACGAAAGGTAATTCGAGCGTCCTTGAAGGTCTGCTCAAATGTTTGTGTTACTTTACACAATCAGAACGCGTGCAACAGCTCCATATCGTTAAGATGCTTAATTGTTCTTTCGGCCTGTCTCGAATGTAATCTTAATTGTAAATTTTGTACGATGATTCATGAAATAGAAATACACATTAAAGGTTTCAGAATATATATTCTACTGTAAGGTTTAAAGGCCTGAATTTGAATTTAAAATTCACAAAGATTTTTACATAATTAATCTATACTGTCGATCGAGAATTTTGACTGAAGAAATTGGCTATTGCAGTTAGCGTTGGCCCACATAGCTTGTCAGTTTGTAACAACGCTTGTCAAGAGAACTAGAAGAACATTACATTGACACAGACTAAAATTAATCACAAGAGTTCTAAGATAGACAAAGTTTCCAAAACACGGAATCCAAGAATGCAAATACAGATCTCTAAGTTGATGTGTCAGAATGGAGACTTTATTCAGATGTGTCCTAGTTAGAAAATGTGACGAAGTTGGAGACGTATACTGGGGTGGGAGGAAGGGGTCCTGAGACTAAAGGGCAGAGGAACAGTAGAAGAAACTTGATCCCGGTCTTGAGATCCTTTGTGAAGCCAGAGTAAGAACCGGGTATTTGCTCACAGTGCTTCGAGCAGTCACACTTTCGTGCTCGAAGCAAACTACATTTTCTTTGGAACACTGGAAGGCATTGTTTTATTCAAAGAAGGATTTCCTGGCCCTCTTCTGACATAGTATAACAGGGATGACATATAAATGTTATATTTTATTACAGAAAGTAGTTGAAGAAGAAAGATTTAATTATGATCACAGTTAATGCCGTTACGTTTGTGTTTATAGGCTTAATGATATATAGACTGATTTACAAAGAACATTCCCAGAATTTAAATTCTACGCAGTGAGTTCTGATGATGGTTTATTAATTTTTAGCACACCTCATTAATAGGCATATTATACAAAGCCTATAGTAATTTATGTTAGTTTTTGTATTGGTTTTAGACAATTTAGTAGCGATGTCTGTCTGTCCTTTTAATTTAATGAACCTCGCTAAATTTTAAGAAATAAGATGAAAGAATTCCTACGCTCAAGTTTTAGACCTGTACATAGTACGATCAAATACAATTAAAAAAATTAAATCCGTGGCGTAACAGCTCCAGAGGGCCAAAGCCGACTAGCTTGACTGCTGGCCTCACGTTCACATGCCTAAGCAGAGGTGAACGATCATCCAACCAGATACAGGGTGACGTGTGGTCAGCACGACGAACCCCCAGCCATTGCTAGCTTTCCTGACCGGATTACGCTACTCATTGTAGCTCCCCAATTTCTTTACGATGCTGGGTTGGCACCGATAACATACACCGGTCGAAAGCTCAAGAGAAATTTCTTTCCCCGAGACTCGAACCAGCGCGCATTCCATATCGCCTGTCCGAAGCATGATGCCTCAGACCGCGCGGTTACGGCGCGGGACACGAACAAATACAATTATTGTACGAATTACTGAGATGGGATTACATGTGTGATCCCCCCAAATTAATAATGTTATATTTAAAAAATATTTAAATTCTATTAAGGTACTTAATTATTTAATTAAATAGTCATGTGTATAATTTGAAAGCTTACATCCTGCTTTGTATTCAATAAAACTGTAAATGATTAACCGTCTACACAACTTTATCGATAAAGTGTTACTTTCATGAAATTTTTTCTCTACGAGATGTTTCAATCATACTAGGTCATCTTCAGGTACGAAAAACTAAATGTTTTCTATGTATTTCAAAAACCGAAAAGACCTACTCTACAAATATAATTTCGTACATTTAGATGTACTGATCGAAGCTATGGATCCATTACGTAATTTCATGTAAATTAACACGTGTATAATGACAGAAATATTTTATTGATATAATCCAAGCATTTAAAGTTCTTTCTGTAGTAAAATGTCTCGATAGGGTATAGGTACATCAAAGGTATTAGATACTATAGTAGTCTTCTCTGAAGCAATACTGAGTTCAACTTAACGCTGTCTGAATGCAAATTCCATGCTGATCAACTAAATATAAAGGTCATATGACGTTCTTGTCTGTCTGTAATGTTATTCGCCTACTGGTCAGAATTCCAACAATTTTTTCTCTGATCTGTTTGGTGCAATAAGGTGATGGACGGAGTAGTCTTCCAAGTGAATGCCTTACATGAGATTTCTCCATCAACATTTTGCATTCCTTTCTTAGCTACCACAACCTAACCACATTCTTGGTTCATAGCAGACTCCTTGAATTCGCTGTCATGACAATGCTAGGTGACTTGTACAGATCGCATTGTTACTTGGTATGCGATATTTTAAATTGTTCACTTCATTCTCCTTGAAACACCTGAAATTTATTCTTGTCCTTAGATTTTCGTTGCTGGAGTTCGGTGATGAGCCGCGTCGGATCTTAAGATCTGTACAACGTTTCAAAAAAACATTACAGTTGCTATTCACACTGAAGATGGCAATTGCAAAATTTGCCGAAACGACGGATATTCTTAACATTCGACAAGATTCATTTTCGAAAGTCTAAGATACAAGTTTAATTTATGTTCTTGCAATGTAATATGAGGCCTTGTTTCACTTTTATTTATTTCTGTGCAGGAAAGATTTTTCAAGTTTTTATGTTCTTCCGAAGGCCTCGTGATGCTAAGTGACGTTTGTTTTGACAGACAAATGTCTTAAGGACATGACGTGGCTCGCATTAACTCCTCTGGGCAGACTAAACATCGAAATTCAGTGGCAATCAAATGCCTCTGAGACTTTGCAATAATATACCATCACCATAAGCTTTCAAATATGTATCCGTGAGGCAGTTTCCAACCCCAGTTGACCTTTTGGGATTTTATTTTGCACAAATCACGATATGACGGTGTAAACTAGATGTTTCATCATACCTGAATCCCAGTACATAAACATCGTTGGCCGCCGACGTAGGCAACCTGCTTAACAAGAATGCTCAAGTAGTTGCCTATATGTCACGGCGTTAATAGAATTCTATATCTGACAGTGAGATGCAATCAGATTGTTCAGGATAATTCATGATGCACGTTTGCACGCGTGGCTCAACAGAAACCAACAAAAAGCACTGAAGTACCAACTTATATTCTTGTTAATCTCCTTACTGACAAAACAACCAAACGAACTGCAGTCTAATGTTTATACTTTCCACAAAATTTGCCGAAATAAAGGAGCACAAGTTTTTTCAAATATTTTTAAACTCATTCAATTGTTTATCGGAATGTGATTGTTGACCGAACAGCAAAAATCCAGAGGGCCTTGACTTTGTATTACGACAGCCATGCTGCAATATAAAAAATGTTCATTGGCCTTTATCAAAACCTCTGCTTTTTAAACAGATCCATCATGTTATAAAATTATTGCAACAATAAACTGTGTTTTCCATACTGTTATTTTAAATACAACTTTAGATATTCCTGTCATTAACGAAAAATATTTAGTTATAAAAATAAATTTGTCGATACAACTTAAGCGAAAAATAACATACCTCTAGAAAATGTTCTTACGTGAAGTGGTTGTAACAATTGACTAATCAAAATAAAAGCCTACTACGTGTCTAAAAATTTTAACTTCCCGATATCAAATTTTGTGAAAAGTTCTTACATTTGTACAGACAGACGGGCGGACAAACCGGTTTAATGGACGCCCAGCAGCGATGCAAACGAGACTAAATAAAGACCAGTATATCAAGTTGCCTGCTTAAGGCGGGAGAAGTGTTAATTCTGTACGTCTTAACTATGGGTAATGCCCAACAATTGTCGTATCATGACTCAGCTTTCATAATCCATCTAATTATATACTGTCCTGCAAACTCACTTTAAGAATGAAGAAATGACTGATTCATACAGCTCTGAAGCCAAGTCCTTCAACAGAAGACAGCTGACAAAGTCATGCAAAGGTGGCTGTTAGTTATGATTCATTTCGTTAAATGTATTTTCTTACGTAACTTGATATTTCGTGACCTACGTCATCATAGATCAATTAATTTAATTATTTGGTCTTGTGTTACTAGAGGAACATAAATTATAGTTCCATGTTCGGTTAAGTGTACGCACAGACAGAAAACCGAGCGACAAGCAACAGTCTGCCACGCTGGCGAGCTACAACTGTGAACTGGCATGGCGTCTTTAAAAACAACTCGCTGTACTCTGTTGGAAAATTCACATGCGAAATATTGTCTTCCATTTGCGAAAAAGATACCTCATCTCTATCAAGTGATGCTCATGAGGAATTTCATGATATTGAACTTCAGAAATTAAAACTGTGTTTTTACTTTCCGCCATTATTGCACAAGAATAACATCATTCACCTATTGCAGGCAGTTACATTACTGTTCCTGCGCATGCGTAAAGCAGGTACCATGACCTATAGCCAGGTGACAGCACTATACATCTCTTGCGTGCCAGCTCGCGTCAGTAGGGTAACTTAACAAAACGTGAGTTTTATCTGTTTTTGTTGCACGCTTATCTGTCTTGCCGTAACCTAAAAGGCGTTCCACTTTGCGGTTCCTTCATTATTTAATGTGCAATGAAGGAATGACAATTTATCCAGCGTGCAATGAGTCACGGAAAACATACTGAATAAACGTTAAATAAATAAAAAATACATTATTGTATAGCAAAACTTGCTAAAACATTCACCTTTTGATATTTATTAAATAGTCATTTGATGCAATAGTATTTGTACGTAACAAATTTCTACAGAGTTGAAGTAAGACTGAACTGGTATATTGTCTTATCGCAAAGTACATACAGTTTCCTGATTCCGTTTGTAACAATCCCATGACCTTCACTCCAGACAGATTACGATTATCAGCCCAAGGCTTTTACACCACAAGTAATACAGTGATAAGTCACACTAAAAACTTCATTTCCATTCGTTGCTGGATCGCAGTACAGGCGTATTCTAAAAATGTATATTTTAAGTGAGATAAGCTCCTATCAACTTCAATGACACGTAGTCGTGACATTTCTCAATTCCTTTTCTCAATTATTTTAGACGGTAGAAGTAAATTGTGGTAAGACAATGCCCCCAGAGTTACCAGACATAGATACTGTTTATGTTCACCATAAAAATACTATTTTATGACTATAAATATTCATTAGACCCATATTAGATAATAAGTTACTTCCAAACAGACTGGTCTCGTCATAAAATAACTTTATCGAATTCTATTTTTCGGAACTCATTTTCCAACTAATGTAAATTAACTCCGTTTTCGAAGACGAGAACTTCATAATTGAATAATATTTGTTAAGGCCTTTTATATTGGCCCTAGTCCATACAATATTAAATTAACTGCTAATATAATAATTAAAATATATTACTATTAATTTGTTTCATCAGGTCCTAACGTTAAAATACCGGTGGCAAAATTTGTTTGTTAATCAAATACAAAATTTGTTGAAATTAAATATGAACATATTCTTTATTTCCGAATATTAAATACAGTTTCCTTCATGATGTCCTGTTAAAACGCCCAAAATAGTATACGATGGCTGTGTTTGCTTTTCCGTGTTATAAATTTATAACGCCGGAGAAATACATGTTCATTCCTTTGTATTATTCTAATTATTATAACCTGTTTTACTGAAAACAACTTACATTTGCATGCCACATGCGCTGTTAGCATAAAATACACAATGCACAGTGTAATTTCAATACTTTTAAAGTTTAAATGAAAGTTATTTTTCAAGATTATGTAACTGATCAGGTAAGTTCTTCGAAAACGTGAGGAGGTTTAACTCTTAGAACGGGTAAGTGGACGCCTTTATCCATTGTACAGGAGGCTGGGTGGGCCCCAGAGCCGGTCTGGACGCAGAGGATAGAGGAAAATACCTCTGCCCTCGTCGGGGATCGAACCCCGAACGCCTAGCCCGCAGTCAGTCACAAAATTGACTAAGCTCAATCATAATCCACTCGACCTGAAACCGCCATCTTGAAGAAAGGCATCCTCTTTTGTCATATTATTGATAAGTGAAGATAATATTTCTGTCTGCACAACAAATTGTTAAAAACTAATTATATGTTACATAAACCTACATGTTTCGGGGTCTCTATGACCATCATCAGGTAACACAATTACAACGAAAAGTTAAGAATTGAATTGTATGACATTAATCGAATTAAATGTTAGATGTCAAAATAGTGACGGTTAAAATATTAAAATAATTAAATAGAACCTTGATCCTGTTAAGTGTAGTTTACATAAATCTATCGGCACGACAATAAAGTCTGGTGAAATTCTATGCTGATAAATTGTAATAAATTCCTTACGCCATTTTTGGGTTGGTATCTTTCAAATTTACTGAAAATATACAGATGATGTTTTTAACTTGTCAAAGTGGATGTGAAGAGACGGCCATTTATTTTTCATATACGAGAAAGAAAGTTGTCTTCGCCAAAAATGTAAGCCTACGATTATTGAAATTGTGGCAACGATGCTCATAAATTCATATGACACTACGTTCAATATATGGTTTTATATGAAGATGTAAGTAAACAACTGAACCTCTGAAATGTTGGTAAACTTCTACCAGACTACACTGCGCTACAATCCAGACGACAGCAATCTTCGACCGCGGTGAAAACCTCAACTCCTACGGGTACTATCGTCTAATATATTGATTTTTATCGATTTTTTTACTAACTGTTTCGTGTATTATTTATCGTTTCTGTATCATCCACAGAGCAATGACTGTTATAATGAATTACGAGTATAAAGTGGAAGGTAATACGCCGTGGCTAATTAAAGTAACGTCCCAACATTTGCCTGGAGGGGCCGCAGTAAACAACAAACATTTTCAGTCACAGAATCGGATTAGTCCTCTGGTCTCCTGCCATCACAGTAAAGGCCTACGCGTCATATCTAATTACGAGAAATCCGGTTGCTGGTTGTGCGTATGGAGGATATCAGCCCCTTGCAAAGTCTCTACAACAGCAACGCAACACCGTAAGGCACCAACTAATAATATCAATACTGAGAACCAGGTTCTGAACCCACGCAGTGGAACACACGGACATATAGCCATCTTTACCACCATGTCATGGCGGGAGACCTAATTCACATTTTGCCATCTGGATAACTTGTTATAAATTGAAGGGTCAAATCAAAACAAAATTTAATTTGTATTCAGACAACTCGAAGTAAAATGCAATGTCCAATTCTTAAGCGTGTTCACAATTTAGCTCTACCATGTCTGTCTATCCGTCTGTCTGTAAAAAAAATTCTAGAACAGCTGATTTTAATTCGACTTGACGCTGTAGAATTCTGCAGTTTCGCGACAGGACATGCTTGGTTTGGAACGAACGGTCACTTCACAGACTAAATACACGCCTTCTTGCCACGTGTGGGATCCGATCCAGGAGAATCCTCGTGATGACGTCATCACCGGGCCAGACAGGAGCCAGGCACCGCGCCTGCGCACTGGCGAAGGTTACAAAATTTGCGAGTCAGAATCGGAGAAGTCACCAGAATTGTTTATGTGTAAATTATCTAGATTGTTGTGACCACAATGATCAACGTTTTGGTTTTGTTATAGCGACTGTCAGCCACAGAATGAAGACTTTATGTCACACATTTTGTTAGTGATGTCTGTATTTGTAATGTTGTAAAAGTATAAAAATATCAGGTCTGTAGTTGAAAGAATCACAGGTTCCAACGCCTCTAATATCAAAGGTAGCCATCCCAGTACATAACAGCCAAAAAAATACCAGCAATATTTGCATGGTACGACATTTGAGACGAGTATAAGTTGTGCTACTGCGTTAAGCGATTTCTGTTCCGATCGGTGGAATGTTTAAATTGCTCAGACCCTGAAATATCTGCTTCCATTTTTTTATTACTGCTAATTAACTACGTAACCGTCATATTCGTTTTTACTAGAGGTCAAACAAATTATTCCTCGGCGACGTAGTCACTGGGCACTTACTTGCTGTATAACTTGAACGGAAGGTTCTTTATTGCAAAACTAGATCATTTGCAATTGCCTTAAATGAATTAATTCTGTGTCGGAATAAGCCAGAGGGCTTAACTGACGGATGCAAATATTACAGCCATATTTTATTATTTTTCCAGTTTTTTTTTCTAAGGTATTTATTTCTCTCTTGACATTTCCTCACTCCCTGAATGCACTTTCCATAAATTCATTTAACCATTTCAAGTACCAATCACACAATGAACCATGCACGTATTAAATCCGCCACAACCGAACTGTGGTATTTCCAGTCAATACGAAGCATTTGTATGTATCCTCTTTTCAATTTGATTCTCATTGCATCCCTGCAGCGAAGCACTGCAGTTGACAACGCAATTTGTAGCAGAGCAATGAAGGAAGAACCAATAGCCCACGGGTCTATTACGACGCAGGCAGGCGTCTGTGTGACACGCGTCCACGTGTATTCTATATATTTGTAGGTGACCCTACTGTGACCTTATCGGCGACCCTGACCGTGACCTGGCTTGGCCTCTCCTGCCTGCCAGGAGTGGGAGATCTACGTAGTAGAGCTCCAGTCAAGACCCGGGCGGGAACCGGGCGGGAACTAGAAGAGGGGATGACATGACGGGATTGGTTGGATGAAGGCGCAGAACCTCTGACAAAGGGTCGATACTATTGCCTACAAACGCCCGGGATCTCGTACCAGGAAGTGGAGCGGGGTTCGACAACCACGCACATATGTCAGCTACTCCAAGCGCGGAAGAAGCCATGATAGTTCAGTGAGTATAGACCGGGGCACGACTCCCGGTAAAAGATGAACGTCCTCCGGCTCCGGAGCCCACACAATCTCTTATCAAATGCGTTCCGGGATTCATTCCTAGTGCGTAGAACGTCCTGACCACCCATCTCCTAGTGTCAGGGTTAAGAATGCGTGGAACTTTACCTCCGCCACTCCATTTGACTAAGCATAAGGCACGACTTTACCTTTGCTATATTGAGGCAGTATTCACACCGAAGCAACAAGTAATTGGTGTTTGTGAAAACGTCTGAGTTGTTGAATAATCACTGCATACTGCATATTCTACAGTCTGCACTGCAGAACTTAATAATTATTTACTGGTGCCTAAATTACTGTTACGTAAAAGATTACAAATAGCTACCTGTTGTCGAAACTCTTCGTGTCTGATAGACCAACCACACGCTGATAATGAACGTGGCGGTTACATTTCAGTAGTAACTCCATGTAGCAGCGTCCTTGACAAGATAAAAGCCACTCAGTCGGTCAAGAAATGACAATTTTTATGTTTCCGAATGTTCATTACCGAACTGACAAAAGAAGTATCGGTTTACGAACGAGTTCCGTTCCAAGACGTTGTTCGTTATCTGTATCTTGCATTAATGAGCTTTTACAATATGTATCGTATATGTTAGCAGCCATTTTAAAGCATTAAAACCATTTACTAAAAATCGAATGGTCTATACCAGTGGTATTCAACCTTTTTTGTTCGCGTACCCCCAGATATAATTTCTCTTCAACTTTGTACCCCCAAATTTGTTGGTGTATAATTCATGTTATACATAGTATATAATCTACATCTAAAATAAATTAAATAAATTACATTACTGATTATTCAGTGTTTATCATAAAATAATATATATATTTTTAAATTTCACGTACCCCCTAAGATGTCTTCGCGTACTCCCGGGGGTACGCGTACCCCAGGTTTGATAACCACTGGTCTATACAATACGTTTTATTATAATGTATGTATGCGTTATGGTTTATCGTATACGATACGTAACGTAAAATACTTTTTACTGGCTAGATTAATTTTATTAACCAAGAAGAGTTCAGTATAATTATCATATAATAATTTTCTGATAATTATTGTAATAAATACATTTTTTTTAAAGTTTATTTATTTAAATCTTACAATTATGTTCACTATACGTTTGGCATTTTATAAGGAACTCTATCTATTGGCGACTTTAAGAAATTTTGAACGAATTGTGGCGTTCGTTATAGCGAACGTTCGTAAACCGAGAGTTGTATGTAGTTCCTTTCTTTAGCCAGAGGAATCCAATGAATATAGGCGTATATCTTTAATATTATTCTGAAATCTATGCTTAGATCTCCCACGTGGTATCTTTTATTCAGGGTTTACAACAAAAATTCTGGATGTTTTTCTCATTTCTCCCATGCATGCTACATGTTCCGCCCACATAATTCTTGTTGATTCAATTATCCTAATAATATTTGGTGTAGGTCATGAATCTCTTAAACATGCAGATGTCTCCATCATCATCTTAATTTGCCCCCCCCTTAAGAACAAATATTCTATCAGAAAACTGATCCGAATACCCTACATCCATGTGTGTCCAAAGACAGTCATTGCCTCATTACTAAAAAATGTCTCTATTCACTTTTTTCTGCATATGTTTTGACTCCTGAAATTTATTTAACTTCTCATTTAGACCGTTGAAAATACGAGTACTATAATGTTGAGACTACGTTAAATGAAAGCAGAATACCTAAAAAAACGTATCTTAATTTAAACATCCGTCAGTCCTTCATTATTAAGGTTTTTTTTCGTTGTTTATATTTTATGAAAAAATACCTACATCGCATATTTCGAGAAATATCTCTTCAAATAAATTTAATGTTATTTAATAGTAACCTAGCTCTTCTGTCTGACCCACGCAAAGGACAACTCTGTTGAGGCTGTCATAACCAGACCAGGAGTTCATTAACACGCCAACATAACGACGCTTACAAACGGGGAAAACTTTACCATTACCATTATGCAGAAATGTACGTGGTCAAGAGATTCAATATCCGGTTATGTAACTGGGTCAAGCTTTTCTCTGAAGCACGTGACAATGTACGTGATGTTTTCACCTGTCATGACCATATTACACGATTATAACGCCAGATTTAATAACTGATCCGTCCACAGACCATCGCTTTGTTATGTGAGTTTCAGCCAAGTAGAACTACAACTCACATATTTTATTCCAGGAAAATAAGAGCTGGAAAGCTTACTCGTACATAATATTAGGCGAGGATTTTGAAAAATTGGGCCCGTCCATCATGATGTAAAGCAGCGTTTCTCAACCTATGGTACGCGTACCACTGGTAGTACGCGAACTAAGTAAGAAAATCAAAAGATAATATTAACATAAATAAGTTTTCCCTGAACGCATTTGGCTAGTGGTACATTTAGTGCGTTAAATTATAATTAGTGGTACGCCAGTGAAAAAGGCGAGAACCCCTGGTGTGGAGCGTAATTAAAGAGAAATGGTTAAGCCATAAACAAAATTCAAGTAACATTAAATATAAATGCTAGCAAAAATAAGCAGAATAGGATTATAAAAATGTCCTGTTGTTCTTACAACAGATTATCTCATGTAAGACTTGAGGTTCTCACAGCGGTGAGTATGAAGATTTCCGTCTTCTGGGTTGTTGCGCTGTGTAGTATGACCTCTGAAACGTTGGTTATCATCGACCACACTACACAGCGCAACAACCCAGAAGACGGAAATCTTCATACTCATCGCCCTGATGACGGAGGCAGTATGACCTCCGAAACGTTGGTTAACATCGACCACACTACAAATCGCAACAACCCAGAAGACAGAAATCTTCATACTCATCGCCCTGATGACGGAGGCAGTATGACCTGTGAAACGTTGAACCCAGAAGACGGAAATCTTCAGATTATCTCATGCTACATGAAGTTAGATCCTTCAATTTCATCTCCTGGAATTGTAGGTCTTTAGAATTCCCGACATAAATTCTCAGACGAAAATGTCAGTGAGGTATTATTTAATAACACATTCTGATGATGCCTTTCGTTTAAATTTTAAGCCCCGATTTAAGTGAAATTCGGATCAAAATTTCGCATAGAAAATTAATATAACTTCTACCTACCCTATGGTTACTTTAACGGGTACAATAACTAGGTTTCCAAATAGAGATGTCAGGTTCTCACGGCGTCAAAAGTGAAAATAGTTGTCTTCTGAGTTATTGCGTCCTGTAGTCTGATAAAAGTTTTCCAAACTTTCAGACGTCCCTTCTGCCTTCATCAATGGCAATGACATGTTATATGTGTTACGGAATCAGGCTTTAGTTTTTGAAAATTATCAATATCTTGAAAAAGATCGGTATTAATACGTTGATTTACGAAACCTAAAATATTATAGCTTTCTCATTGGCTACAACATTTGTCCGAAGCATATTTCGTGATATTCAAGTTTTTACTGAAGTCGATTTACATCTGACATACGACTAAGTCTTCCAGTGATACGTCTAGATGTCCAGTCGCTTTCTGTCCCTTTCCATTTTAAGACGTATTACAAATTATTGCGAACTTCAATTTCATTATCGTTAGTGCAACACGGTTTCTGCAATAAATTAGCCTGTACGAAAAATACACACAGGAAAACCATTTCACAACAGTTTCTAGAAGGTCACAAGAACATTGTGCGCAGTATCACACTTGCTAGATATGGAGAAAAGTTTTCTTTTATTGTTTCTGTGGCACTTGGAAATGATTTCACGAGTAAGTAACAAGGTTAAGGTGAAGGATGGCCTTCCAACGTTGTATCTACATTACCAGTTTCACAACATAACAACACTGTCTACGCAGCAAAGCACATCATGTTGTCACGTGGTTGCATCTGTTAGGGATATCTCCATTAGCTTATATCAGCAAACACTTCACATTACTCTTGATATTTATTTCCTATGTATTTGTTTGCTTAATAATTTTTTTTAAAAATCTTGTGTTTTTTTGTTTGTCTGTCATCAGTCTTTCGACTGGTTTGATGCGGTCCTCCATTTTCGTCTATCCTGCCCCAATCTCTTCATTTCCACATATTTTTAGCAGCCCACATCCTCAAAAATCTGCGTCACATATTCCAATCTTTGTCTCCCCTTACAATTCTTCCCTTCAACTGTTCCTTCCATTGCCAAATTAACCAATCCTGGGTGCCTCAGAATGTGTCCCGCCATCCTATCTCTTCTTCTCGTAAGATTTTTCCTTCGCCTATCCTGTCTAAGATCAGCTCATTTCGTACTTTATCAGTCCACTTAATTCTCAACATTTCAAATGCTTCTATCCTTCTTCTTTCTGGATTTCCCACTGACCATGATTCGCTTTCATATAACGCTGAGCTCCAAACATATAACTTCAGAAAAATCTTTCTTAATTCCAGGTCAACGTTTGACAAAATCTACTACCCAAAATTTCAAGGTCATACGTTAAATGGGGCCATACAAAGCTGCTGTTTGTACTGCTGATACTAGATAATTAGGAGTACGAACATAAAGTAAACTCCAGTGACATTACATAAATTATATAAAAGTCGGTTACCTCCTAAACATTAATCATAAATGCAAACAGTTACACGCATACAAACTACCTTATTACCTGTTTTAAGACGAAATTTTTCACATTTTAAAATTTATGAAATCGGTATGCGTCTTACATTTTACCACGTCTAAGAAATCGATATAGCGTTTCTTTCCCCTGAAAATCTTTTATTACATCAAGAAAGTGTGCGTCTTAAAACAGAATAAACACGATACTACTTTAATATAAGGGGGCAACGTTTTTTCATTCAAACTACAGGATTCCATACATCATATAAAATGACTGTTTCGATGGCAATGATCTATCCCGGTTCCATCATGTATTTGATCTGAATGACTTTTCGTGAAACTTAAATGTTTCTTGAATTCACAGGCTATATTAATATACAATGTAATAATTTATTGTGTCCAGTCTGTTTCGTTGCTTTGGATGTGCGTTGAAATTCTTCTGGTCCTATAAAACCGTTTCCTGACGCCCCCAGCTATGGTATAAAATGAATAAAACTACCAATATTTTAAAATACATTTTTTCCTACATATTCTGAGGAAAATTTGTGACCCAGGAGAGAAAAAGTGACAGCAAGGTGTATGAATTTGCATATATTGGACGTGTCATAATTTGGACTCTTAGTCATAAAGCATTAGGGTAAATAAATATCAAATAGTGAATTAACACTGACCATTAGAAATACTTTAATTAACGTCAGTACATGTCTCTCTCGGTAATATTTTAATTAAACGTACAACGCGAGGAACTGAATAATTAATTACTCTCACGACACATGGTTTTCACTGAACAATTAACAGCTGTTCAGATCTCATTACAGACTGTCTAATCTCGTCCCTAGACACTATACAAAGCAACGGAGATGCGATCTTGATACAGTTACTTAACACCACTACAACTAATTATTAATAAGAACCCGTATTTGATTTATTGTATGTGATCTTCTGAACTGTGATGTAATATGGTCTCAAAGGTGATTACCGACGTTTCGGTGAAACACGTCGTCTCGTTCTTTAAGCTTTAACCCTGATGATGGGTGAAAGATCATACAGCGTCACAAATCACAACACCATACCGAGATATTCACCTCGCTGTAATAATGTCAGATATTTTATTTTGATTTGAGCCAGGTATTTTGATATCTGACCTTTTTAGAGAAAAAGCTCCAAACGGATATATGACGTTGGTGCGATCCAAAATGAAGCAATACAGAGATCACTTTTATCTGCGAGGAATCTCTCCTGGTTTCCACCCGTATATGAAGTAGGTCTGTTCACACAGAACCAGACCAAGGCAAACTTACAAGATTAAACCTTCCTTAAAAAAACTCCATGATTTTAAAATATGTTTTCTACATTTTACAGATTAACAAACTTCTGGGAAGAGCTAATGATACCTACAACAGCTATTTTTAACATCCTTTCCATTTCATCGTTCAGTTATCATAACTTTATTCAACGCTTTTCAGCCTGAGCTACTGAAAGTGTTGTTTAATAAGCAAATATGAATACATTGTGTTTTAGTCTATATGATGAGGTTAGCACGGATTAGAAATTAATAACGATTCAACAAAATTAGAACACATCCATCTAATGAAAATCAGTTGTATTTTTATTAATTGATCCACGTAATTGCTACTGGAATGATTCTGTATTATTTGTGAACTACTACGGATGATCCTTGATCAGAAGGTATTTAACTAACTGATGAAACTAAGGGTAGCAAAATCCTCCTTAAGAAACTAGTTGTCGCTCTCTGTCATTAATGAAATCAGGAGGTTCATCACCGTGTTAACAAAAGCCAGTCACAGTTCCCTATGATAAATCCTTTACAAATCCTACCTCCTCTTAAAATTATTCATTGTCACGGCTTTTTCCATAGTCTGTTCTTTAAAACCACGACGTTTCGGAGGCTGGTTCTGTCTCCGTCTTCAGGTGAGAGGTATCTACTCTGTTGGATCCTTTAGATAGAGTGACAGAGACGAGCTCTATCTAAGGGATCCAACAGAGTAGGTACCTCTCACCTGAAGACGGAGACAGAACCAGCCTCCGAAACGTCGTGGTTTTAAAGAACAGACGATGGAAAAAGTCCTGACAATGAATAATTTTAAGTGTAAAACGTCCAGTGACAGAGACTAGCCCTATCTAAGGGATCCAACAGAGTAGGTACCTCTCACCTGAAGACGGAAACAGAACCAGCCTCCGAAACGTCGTGATTTTAAAGAACAGACGATGGAAAAAGTCCTGACAATGAATAATTTTAAGTGTAAAACGTCCAGTGACAGAGACTAGCTCTATCTAAGGGACCCAACAGAGTAGGTACCTCTCACCTGAAGACGGAAACAGAACCAGCCTCCGAGACGTCGTGGTTTTAAAGAACAGACGATGGAAAAAGTCCTGAGAATGAATAACTTTAAGTGTAAAACGTCCAGTGACAGAGACTAGCTCTATCTAAGGGACCCAAAAGAGTAGGTACCTCTCACCCGAAGACGGAGACAGAACCAGCCTCCGAAACGTCGTGGTTTTAAAGAACGGACGATGGAAAAAGTCCTGACAATGAATAATTTTAAGTGTAAAACGTCCAGTGACAGAGACTAGCTCTATCTAAGGGACCCAACAGAGTAGGTACCTCTCACCTGAAGACGGAAACAGAACCAGCCTCCGAGACGTCGTGATTTTAAAGAACAGACGATGGATAAAGTCCTGAGAATGAATAACTTTAAGTGTAAAACGTCCAGTGACAGAGACTAGCTCTATCTAAGAGACCCAAAAGAGTAGGTACCTCTCACCCGAAGACGGAGACAGAACCAGCCTCCGAAACGTCGTGGTTTTAAAGAACGGACGATGGAAAAAGTCCTGACAATGAATAATTTTAAGTGTAAAACGTCCAGTGACAGAGACTAGCTCTATCTAAGGGACCCAACAGAGTAGGTACCTCTCACCTGAAGACGGAAACAGAACCAGCCTCCGAGACGTCGTGATTTTAAAGAACAGACGATGGAAAAAGTCCTGACAATGAATAATTTTAAGTGTAAAACGTCCAGTGACAGAGACTAGCTCTATCTAAGGGACCCAACAGAGTAGGTACCTCTCACCTGAAGACGGAAACAGAACCAGCCTCCGAAACGTCGTGATTTTAAAGAACAGACGATGTAAAAAGTCCTGACAATGAATAATTTTAAGTGTAAAACGTCCAGTGACAGAGACTAGCTCTATCTAAGGGACCCAACAGAGTAGGTACCTCTCACCTGAAGACGGAAACAGAACCAGCCTCCGAGACGTCGTGGTTTTAAAGAACAGACGATGGAAAAAGTCCTGAGAATGAATAACTTTAAGTGTAAAACGTCCAGTGACAGAGACTAGCTCTATCTAAGGGACCCAACAGAGTAGGTACCTCTCACCTGAAGACGGAGACAGAACCAGCCTCCGAAACGTCGTGATTTTAAAGAACAGACGATGGAAAAAGTCCTGACAATGAATAATTTTAAGTGTAAAACGTCCAGTGACAGAGACTAGCTCTATCTAAGGGATCCAACAGAGTAGGTACCTCTCACCTGAAGACGGAGACAGAACCAGCCTCCGAAACGTCGTGATTTTAAAGAACAGACGATGGAAAAAGTCCTGACAATGAATAATTTTAAGTGTAAAACGTCCAGTGACAGAGACTAGCTCTATCTAAGGGACCCAACAGAGTAGGTACCTCTCACCTGAAGACGGAAACAGAACCAGCCTCCGAGACGTCGTGGTTTTAAAGAACAGACGATGGAAAAAGTCCTGAGAATGAATAACTTTAAGTGTAAAACGTCCAGTGACAGAGACTAGCTCTATCTAAGGGACCCAAAAGAGTAGGTACCTCTCACCCGAAGACGGAGACAGAACCAGCCTCCGAAACGTCGTGGTTTTAAAGAACGGACGATGGAAAAAGTCCTGACAATGAATAATTTTAATTGTAAACTACCGTTGTCAAAACCCTTTAGAATTGAACAACCTCTTCTGTTTCTTTACAATCCATTTAATAAGTTGTTTCTGCGAATTAGTAAGATGTTTTGACTGTTCTATTAAAAATTTAAACAGATGCGACGTGAGGATACCAGTAAACTTCTCCAACAAAGAAAGACGCGATGTTTAGAATGCAAACTCTGATATGAATCTTCTTCCTTCGCAAAGCGTTTCTCTTCTGTTTGTGAAGATACGCGATGTGGCACATATCACAACAGCGGGTCACAGATAAGTAACCTTGCAGTACAGAATTAAGTTACCGACAGTCCTTCAATTGACATTGTGCTGCACTTCGTATATGGCTCGAAACACGTGTAGGGGTGAGCCAATAACTCGCCCGCTTACTGCGTCATCAGATACGTATGGCGACGCGACGTGGTCTTTTTATCTCCTCGTGTGCATGCTTCTTTATAGGTGCCAAATGATTTAACATATGTATCAGAGAGCCTTGCAAGGATACCACGATATATGGATAAACAAATTACAATACAATGGACAAGGGCAGAAGGCTGCATTCACTGTTATTGTTTTTAACAGACTAGTTAACTGACAATTACTTCATTATTAAACTGAAAATATTCTGGAAAAGGTTTGAAATTTTGTAAGTTGGACTATGCATCAACTAAATAATGTTTAATCTGCGTAAGAAACATCACTTTTCACAGGAATGTGCGCATTAAAAAGGCAACTTATTTTTAATGTTAAAAACATATTTCAATATGGGATCTGAAGTTACACTTTTTTTAAAAAAAATCATATCGATACGGTTTTGAAATTCTACGTAAAATGTAAAAAATAATTACAGACCAAATATTGCCCCAGATCCATGCTGATTGTACAAGTTTCTGTTCAAGTGGTCAGTATGAAGAGTTACAGAAATAATCTTTAGACGGTCTAGCCGTTATTAATACACCAAAACGAATTCAACAATTTTAAAGGCCTGATCCCGGTAGCGTTGCGTCTTGTCGGTTTTAAGTCTGTGTTCCATCAGATACACGTGCTGTAATTTAGCTACAAGGTTTACGACAGACGATAATACATGTTTATAAAATCACAAGTTGTGAGTAAGTGAGGTTTGGATTCCTTCCATATATTCGTTTATAACCGCTGAAAGATAATGTAATTGGAAAGGCTAACTGCTCAATTGAAGGCGACCTGGCAAACCTTGCACGTGTTGATGTCTGAGGGCAACCAAATCGTACCGGAATTATTCCCGAAGACTTCACTCCACAGTGTATAGACGTACTCAGCTACAACCACTGCAGGGAAATTACCCAATCTGTATGTCTTCATTAGTCACGGCTGGACACACTTATTCAAATGCAGCGTTCAAAACCTCTCCTGAGACAGTTTAAATGAGACCAATTTTAGTTCTCTTTTTTTTAAGTTTAAATGCGTGAAGCACTGCGAAAACAAGGCAAATGAGTAGATGGCTGTCTTCTGGGTTGTAGCAATCGCCCTGATGATAGAGTCAGTAAGGACCTCTGAAACGTTGGTAAACTTCTACCAGACTACACCAGACTACTACCATAACCCAGAAGACAGCCATCTTCGGACTCAATCGCCGTGAAAACTTCACATCCTTCTCTAGCTTGGGGTTGAGTGGGGTGACTTAACAACCCCTAACCATGATTAAATAGCACCCTGGACTTGGACGGAATCATTTAAGCAATGGAAATTGTCTATTACATTTGGAAGAAACAGATTGTGCTGGCGTGTATTGGATTCATCGTGTTAAAAGGTGGAGAATTCGATTATTAGCTGGGCGACTAATAGTTCATCAACAACGATTCTATTCCATAAATTCGGCAACCAAGTTATAAGTGTGAGGGCTACAGTTTTGACAGATAATTTTAAATGGCAACGTCTTTAAACAAATTCATCTTATGTGAGACAATGGCACGTTCGCCCTCTAAAGTGACGAAGTTTCGTGATCACAAGTAATAAATGAAAAACTAATTTTTATCTTATGTATATGTGATATTAGACAAGCCGATAAGAAATGTACACTCGTGGAAAAACTACCCACATTTCCTGAATGTAGATCTATTATTCTATTAATTTCAGTAAAACGTCGTTTCTATAATTTTTATTTTTATATATTATTTTATGATAACTTAGACCTACTAGATAAATAGCATTATTATGGCTTGCGGCTTAGTCGTGGGTTCTTCCTACGTGACAATATGGCAGGCTACTATACTTTTGCTTCATAAGACTGTTTATTTCCAAATCAAACTGATTTAAGCTACTGGTTCTTAGTGGTACTACATATAATGATATCAGAATACAAATTACGAAGCACACCATAAAGTCTATTCCACTTTATAAACAAATCTGACAAGTCTGAATTAATTTGAACCCTGTCACGTTATGTTCTACGATACAGCATGTAGGCAAAGAATATGATGATGTGATGCAGAGTACAACTTGCGCTTACGTGCATGCAATCATGGAAATGGAATCTCTTACTAAATTATAATAAAATTTACTGCATTTTCTGTATGATAAAGGAATCTCAAATTCTACTTGCAAGCGGTGGCCAAACCTTTTTTCTAATTTTGCTGCTGCAACAAGGGCGAATGGTTGATGTTCAGTTTATGTAAAGTTTAACCACGGAACGTCTGAAAACTTATCATTACTGATGTGTTGACCTCATCTTATAAAAAAATTCCTTAGATAGGCATTTTGTTGAAAAGTTTCTAGCATCTACTTCCGTTTAAATTTACAGAAAGTATAACAAAAATTATTAATATTTTATACAATTAAGTGATTCAGCTTGTGTATAATTTTTATAGTGCCGGGACATATTTCCAGCATTTAATATCTGATATATACATCAAATTTTAGTAAAGTCTTTACGACTGTTATTTTTAACGTATAATTAAACTGTTTCATGCACAATTTTCGAATATCATCGCCATTTGAATGTGTCAGCCTACAGATATTATGGTAAATATTGTCCACTCTTTGAGGTGTATTTAATTTTATGGTATTCTGGATGTTGGCTCTTCTACCGTCTTCAGGTGACTGGTTGTTTGAAACAGTTTTTGTGGATTTGTTCTCGTGTTGCACGATGAATCTGTAAGCCGACAGGGTCTACCGGATCAGTAAAGTGATTTAGTCCAAGGTAAGAAGTACGAATGGAATAGAAGGAGTCTCACCATTATAAAATGCAATATAAATATTAATTTACTAAACAGCCCTGAAACTGTTTAAAAAACAAGTACTAACCTTCTAAAACAGTTAAATAAATTCCATTTATTACAAGTATTTTTTAATCTGTCTAAAAATTTTACGATATATATTTCGTGGCAGTAAAATAATATCTTAGATTATTTTCTTTTTTAGATTGTATCTAACCTGACTCGTCCTGGAAACTAAACATTTCAGCCTGTAACATTTCTCAGTATTATATAATAGATCAAGTTTTATCTCGTCCCTTTGTGACTGTGGCGTGTTGCATGAGGTGATAGGCCTACATTTCGAAACGAAATTTTACGTTGGCCTTGCAATCAAATATACTGCGTACAAAGGAAAGACAGTGATAAAGCGTCCTTCAAAAAAAGACAAAAATAATTCCAAATATTCAGTCTATTTTCCAAAGCGTTCTTAGCGATTTCACATATTTCACTGCCCCTAGAGTTAATTTATTGCAGGTATAAATCTATTACTGCAAACCCATTTACACTGCAGATAAATACAGTCGCTAAACTATCACTGTGATGGCTGAACCCGAAAGTTGAACGTAGCTAAGTGATCCTGAAACTGTTCCATCCATCTTGGACCTTAACAACTTATCTCCCTGTGATCCATACTAATATTATCCTCACATCTCATTCTTGGTCTTCCAAGTATATATTCTCCAAGGCTTTTCACCACCAATAATATTATATTTATTCATTTACTTTCCCATCCTCACCACATGCCAGTCCATTTCAGCCTCCTTCATTTCACTATCATAATTATTCTAACGATGACCTGGATAATCAGTATTATCCTTAACTGGCTACGTAATTCTTCAGTCACGTTGCATGACATATGACTATTTTCTTACATTTTATAAATACTTGTTATACTGTACCCATAAATAACGAAGAAGATATTAAGCCATGACGCGACGTACGACCGTTTCAGAGTCACGCAGTTCTTATTGTATACGCCATATATATATCTCACAGGGCCTGCTTCGAGACCCAACCTGTCTTATGGGATTTACAGTAAAGTCATGCAAACTTATACTCCAGTCCCGTTTCCCCTCTCCCCCTAACAAATTCCTTCGTATCATTTATACATTATAGACATAACTTAGTGTTATAATTCTTGCCATGGTATTTTTCACGTGACTGTTTGGCGGGTTGTTGCCAGGTGTAGTCTGGTAAAAGTTTATCAACGTTTCAGAGGTACTTCTGTCTCCACCGTCACGGTAATTAGCAAGTTCTTCGGTAACTTGTTTCTAAGAATTATCCACTGAACTCTGTCTCCCGAATGAGATGACTCCAGTTCACAAACCCACATACAACTTCTTTCAGATCCAATTTAATATCACTCGACCATCTTCTTCCAGGTCTCTTAAGTGGTTTCTTACCTTCAGGTATTCCCAGTAAAATGCTAAATTAATTTATCTCTCCATGTTATATGCCCCACCCATTCATAAATACGTGTCTTGACTTCATGTCATTTTATATAACACCCAAGAAAATCAATTGAATAAAAATTTACTTGGATATTATCCATCGTCTAGTAAATATAAAACGTAAAACGACGTTTCGGAGATGGGACTCTATCTCCGTCTTCAGGTTCCTACACAGTTGGGCCCACTAGATAGAGCTAATCCCTATCTCCGGACCAAGAAAATATTGGATTGTTGCTTGAATCTGGATCATCGTTAAAATTAAAGCAAAGTTATGACATATTTAGTTAAAATATGTCCGAGTAAAGAAACAGTTTTGATTGTTCAAGACTAAGAAATTGTAAATAACAAACATAACGTACTTTCATAGGAGGCAACAAGGACGAAAAATCATTACAAAAATAGCACTTGTCTGTAATTTCTTCGTCTTTCAAAGACCAGCAAACCACATACAGTACACCAGGAACTAACTGATTCTGCTACTAAAGCAATTACACCTAGAACTCTGGGGGTTTGCCTTCAGGGGTAGGAATTATAATTCGATTTCCTTATCAAGCACAACTCACAAGCGACAAACTCAATTCCTGTTTGATAATGTGAACGATCAGATCGTGAAAAAGCTGTACAGAAGTGCAAATAGGTGTACGTAAAGACGTTTCTAACTGACCTGATTTCTTTGCATTTAATGCAGTATGAATAAGATGAAGATTTTCTATTCTGCAAATCACTTCTAATACATAATAAGAGCGAGACAATTTTTATAGACTGGATAACCTCGCTACTGAAAAGAAACTGGGTAGTCAGAGTGTGCAGGTGTTAGTACTTGATCGGGATCCTGCAATATTAGAAATTTTCAGTGGATTCATTACAAATATTGGATTTATCACTCCGAATGTCAAATGGGCTGACTACTACATATACAGCAAATCACTGGCAGGAGGAAATATTCGCAAAAACTGAAGACTAAGCTGAATGAGGCAATTAATTTTATCAATCAGAACCTTAAAAATAAATTTACGACATTTTAATCGCATTTGTGAATAGAGGGATACTACACACTAACAAACGTTCATGGATTCTCAAATGATTTGGCGGTCTCATAAAAACTTAGTATACCTATCCTGATATTTGAGTTAATTGATAAAATACTAATATTTTTCATATAATATTTAGAGAAAAGTTAGTACTTCCATGTTTTTTTGGTTAGCCACGGAGGTATTCTGATACATTTTCTATTCAGAATGGCATGAAAGAGGGAGATTCTCTATCGCCGCTGCTTTTGAATTTTGATTCAGAATATGCCATCAGAAAAGTTCAAGAAAATCAGGGCAGTTTGTAATTGAATGGGACACGTCAGCTTTTGGTCTATGCTGATGATATTAATCTGTTTGGTGATAACATAATACTATAAAAGCAAACACAGAAACACTCCTAAGAGCTAGTAGGGAGGTTGGGCTAGAAATAAATGCAGAAAAGACTAAATATATTATCACGTCTCGGAATCAGAATTTAGGACGGAACCAGAATATAAGCATGGCAAATGAATCGTTCGAAAATTTGACAAAATTCAAGTACTTGGGGGCGACACTAAAAAGTCAGAATGACGTTCATAACGAAATCAAGATCAGATTAAATTTAGTCCAAAATCTTTTGTCCTCTCGTCTCATATAAAAAAAGGAATTTTAAAATATGTGAAAGTGTGATTTTGCCAGTTGTGCTGTATGGGTGCGAAACTTGGTCTCTCACTTCGAGCGTCTTTGAGAACAGACTGCTAAGGACGAAATTTGGGCCTAAAAAGGAGGGAGACGGATCATGGGGAAAATTGCATAATGATTAGCCTCACAGCCTGTACTCCGTACCTGATATTTTTAGGATAAATAAATCGAGGGGTTTAAGTTGGGCGGGACATGCAGAACGCATGGGGGGAGGGGTACTTACAGGGTATAGGTTGGGAGGCTTGAATGGAGGAGATCTCTGGGAAGACCTAGGTGTAGATGGGAGGATAACGTTAAGATGGACCTTTCGGAGACAGGACTCGATAGAGCGAAATGGATGCAGTTAACTCAGGACAGAGTCCGGTGGCCGGCTTTTATGAACATGGAAGCTACAATTGTTAAATTAGACTAGTGGTTACATCGTCTTCAGAAGCGTACGTATGAATTGTTTGCAACAAGCAGTGGTTTTCTTACAGCGTCCGATGACCTCTCTAGAAAAATAAACATTATTCTTATCACTTTCAAAGGTTGATAAAGATGATTTTTAGAAATTGCAACATTTTAGGTTAACGCGGCAGCAAGTATTAACATGGCTGTCTTCTGGGTTTTTTTTTCTGACGATGGAGGTAACAAGGACCTCTGAAACGTCAGCGAACTTCTACCAGACTACACAGCGCTAAAACCCAGAAGACATCCATCTTCAGTTTTAGGAATTATTTTTCTCTTCCTGATGCAAATAAAAAATCGGTAAGATATCCATTTAATAAAAATTTAAAAAGTGCAAATGAATAAATTAACTTCTTGAAATTTCATGTTGCATCTCGTTGGGGGCAGGACCCCATTCAGACTTACCAGACTTCAGTTGCATGAAAAATACATAGTACCTTGAATTGGTATACAAAGCACTGACGTATTTATTGCCATTCGCTACATTTTTTGTTGGCAGGCATTTCATATACAATCAAACTACAGCAATCGTATGTATGTGGAACGTGATTTACACTCAAAACTACCAGTCAGTTTGAAATTCGTAGCGTACTATTAACAAAACAAAACCCATCTCATTACAGACACGAGTTTTAATAATACCACTCTTTTATTACACAGTTATAAAGTATTTGTTTTATACTTGTTAATGGAAAGTGGGATGAGTTAAGGTTAATTATTAGTTTGTGAAACAGACGGAAAGGTGGAATCTTAAAAGATTTTGAGGTTGGGGGGACAGTACTAAAAGCTGTCCGTGGCAGTGAAAAGGTGTAACCATTGGTCCATGCTTCGAGTTATCACAGTAAACTTCCGCTGTAACATTGCCGTGTCATTTAATGCTTCAGACGCGCTTCTAAATAAAATGGACATAGAATAACACAGCAAAAGCTGTTCGTTTCGGTTCGATTTCACCAAACATGAAACACTGAAAAACAGACTCGTTCAGTAAAACTAATCTGAGTGTTAAGTACGTACATTTTGCAGTCACCTGTGGGATTTTGAGGGGGAAAAAATTGCCCGAGTTATTTTTGTGTTCCGTTCTGTTTTTCGTGGCTACTTTCGGGGCGGATGGGTGGATAGGTGGATAGGCGGATGGAAGGATGGACGGACTCCGACGCGCGCAAACAGTCGTATAGCTGAAGGTCAACCCACGCGCTGATGCGCCAGCGCTCTGCTGTCTTCCCGATTGGGTTGCAGGAGGTTCTGACCAGATTTCGAGTTGAACTTCATCATGAAAAGGTCAAAGGTCGACATTCCGGGAATAGATCATACAGTAGAAGCGGCAATGTGGGAGCTCGAGGTTGTGGGACGGAAATTGGCTGATTCTAAGAAAAAACATAGCATCCGAAATACCAGGAAAAAGCTGCAAAATCCGTGTCCCTGCTACTTTCAAGTCAAAATACGTAGGCTCCTGTACCAGCCTCTTTGTGCTAATTATTAGTCTGTCACTAAGGGCATCTCGATCTTTGGCTAGAACTCACATTAGGTTCTGGGCGAGATGAAATTCGAGGTGCCATTGTGGTTTGTCTAATTCCCAAATGTCCTCAGATCATCTCTGTTTTATCTAGAATCATCCATCTCTCTCTCTCCAAGTCCACTGTGGAATACAGGTCTCTCTGTATGTTCTGTCATGTATAAAAGCGAATCAAGCCTTCAGGAATTAATTATTTCTCAAAAATGATATCCTGTGAGAGACAAACTAATCCTACAAGGAAAATGTTACAAAGCAATGACATTTTCTTTTCCGAGACACGCTAAGTACTTCAGCAAAGAATAAAAAGGTAAGACGCAGACCTGAATATGTCTACAAACCTCGTCTTATCACATGAAAGCAGATAAGGTCACAATGCAAAAACAGGTAATACATCCTTCGAGGGTAACTGTGGTAAAATTGAAATATTTTGGGAACGACATTAATAAATATAGATTAATATGGAAATTAAAAACGTAACACATTTAGAGAATGCATGCTATCATGCAGTTCACAGTGCTTTGTCCTTCTGTCTCCATTTAAAAACGTAAGCGATTAGAATATACAAAAACATGTTACCCGTTCTTTATAGGTCTGAAACTTTGTCTCTTACATTAATTAGAAAAATATCCCAGGTGTCTTAGTCGGGGGAGATGAAACCTCTGGACCAGGAAGACAGGAAGTCAAAGGGGGCTTGAGTAAAGGCGCATAATGAAAAACTTCATAACGCGAAGGCCTGAACTTAAATAAATCGACTGTTAGTAAGAAGACAGAATCCAGACGGTCAAAATGGGCTGATAAAAAATAATGAGGGCAGTCCCACATTTAAAATCTTACTTAGTCCACATCGGAGGCATGTACCACGCATGGGAACATTTAGCCGGAAGCCAAAAGAGGAGAGACCAGTTTACAACCGCAGGCGTTGGTGGGATGATAATATTAAAAATGTAGGAAGAAGGTTAACTTCTGGGTTGTTACGCCGTGTAGTCCGGTAGGGGTTTATCAACGTTTCAGAGGTCATTGCTGCTTCCATCATCAGGGTACTAGAAGACAGCCATGTTATTAATATTAGAATGATATTAAAAAGAAAGGGTTTGACTGGATTTAACTGCCTCCGGATCGGGGCCCGTGGCAAGATCTTGTGAACACATTGTTGAGCTTTCGGGCTCCGTGAAAGAAGGAGACTTTCTTGACTAGCTGAACAACTACAAACGTTTTAAGAACGTTATTGTATGGAGTTGACTGTAAATATTTTTGAGACGACTGCTGCAGCTCCAGGCCACTCCGAATGTTTACCCGAACTTGCCGAATCCAGTGATGCTTCGTAGTGATTATTTGCCTCCATATGTTTCCCTTTACTCTCTGTAATATCTAGGAATTTTTAAAATTTTAAATATTCGTAATTCTCCTGCTGAAATATGCTGGCCAGCGTCGAGTCGTTAACAATTGTTCTTTTCTCATCACGGCGGTAAAGTTTTGAAATCATTGGGATTACTCTGTTTTACGAGAGAAAAGAATGTCTGACTTGTTTATTCATTCCTTCATTTTGATATCCGCCACATTTCCTCGGTGCACACGGAGACTGGATGTTTACTAATCAGTGCCAGTGTCTTTCTGCGAGGGAAGGAAAATGCAATGATAAATATTTAACTTCAGTAAAGAGTACTCCTAACAACTGTTACGTGCATCGCTGCAGAAATGTGTTTATTCTCCGAGCATCGCACAAGAAACAGACGTACTTTGAATTCATCATCATCATCATCATCATCAAACGGTCAAGGAGTTGTGCGGTTTATTCTCTAATTCAGGCAGAAGACCGATTATCCGGATTAAAATTTTTCGTGGCCTTCATGGGTCCCTCCAAGAAAATAGCTGAAATAGTGCCTTAAATTAGGCCACGACCACTTCATTCCATATCCCCTCCAATTTATTGTTCGTGAGTTCGATGCTGTGTTGTATGAGCTAGTGACAGGTCGTTAAATTAAAAAAAAAACATGATTTACCGTTTGAGGCCGATGCTTGTCTAAATAATATTTAAAATATTCTGTCCATACAGCAAGGAGAACACGGCACTTCTAAATCACAAATACCAACTGGTTAATATTTACAAAAGGAAATAATAGCTGTTTAATTTCGAGTATCATACTATTAAAGCATATGGTGCATATATTTACCACTGTCCTTTAAGTAGATAATCTTCATTAATTCTCAACGTACATGCATAGATTTTCGTATGATTGACGCAGCCAATAAGCAGAGAGGCTTACGAGCAAGGTAAGTGTACGCATCCATAAACAGTATCACTTTCTGTTACAGATTATCACAAATAAAATTACATAAATCCCTTTCCTGCTCTCATTAATTAGGCTATATCAGTTAATTATAAGAGATTAATAACATGTAGAGGTAGTGAATTTATCTATTGAAATTAGAATAATCTTATATGACTTTCTACCGCGAAAAAAGGCTTCATTGTTCAGTATATTCGAGGCTTTTCTTGACACCACCCCTGATGGGCAGCTTGTGGATATGTGGATGTAGGTACCAAATTAGAATAACGTTAGATGGTAAAACAAATAATGTGGCCAAATTAATTACAAAATCCTTCAACCTCGCCAGTATCATCTGGTTCCAAGGAAGTACACACAAAACGATGTTATAATTATCGATGTTATTTTTGCTAATCAACCTTACGCGGTTTTATGCATAAAACGATACATTTTATATTTATAAGACGTCAGTACCACGGCTGTAAATTATAAATATTTTCGATGTTAAGGCCTTTCAGCTCTAGAACCAGAATTTAATGAAAAGTAAGAATTATTCAGTGTTTCTTACAGTGAAGTAACTTTCGAAGTACCCTGGTGTTCACAGACATAGAAAATTAACTAACTATGAGCCTTACATAGATACCAGTATTTAAAAGACATCTGATATAAGAAATAAGCAACCTAATTAATTTAATGAATTCAATTTTAAGAAAAGCCAGAGAAAGAACCAGCATAGTAGCTAATGTTGATATAAATATCAGGCTTTAATAATCTCGCTGTGAAAACTTGCCAGTGTATGTAAGTGTATAAAACTATCACGAGTCGCTTAATCAGAACACTGCAAATGTTGATTACACTATATGCCCAGAGGACCAAACCGCAGAAGTTATGTCTTTTAATTAATGACTAATTTCTCGCTTGTTTTGTATTCCTGATACAAAAGCTGCTTCAAAACTCGCAGAGGCAGCTTGACTGTTTGTAATGTTTAATATAATAAATAGGTTAATTACAGTTAAGAGAGATTTTTCTAAATTCATTCGACACACCGAGAATGAAATTTTTTGCTCTGTTATCACTGCAACATTACCTGGAAAAAGCAGTTCTGCATTAAAAACCGAACAAAGAAGTCAAGCCTTCAGACGATTGTATTAACACAGTTTAAAGCTACCAGTTTCAAAACTGGCAATCGATTGTTAATTTTTATTAAAAAATTATATTGTTTTCGTATTAGACTAACCTTTGCTCTAATATGGAATCTACGGTAGTATGAAATAGAATAAACTGGCTTGTTAAGTTACACACTATTTGGATTCTAATATAACATTATAGATTGTAACAATAATATCCTGTAATACGCCTGAAGAATTTAAGTAATGTTACTATTGTTAGTTACTTCTAAGAATGTTTGGTTTGCTAATTAAAATTCGTTAAGAATATGAGTGGTTACAGAAACTTAATTAGTGTAAGAAACCTTCGGCTTTTGGGTGAGAGCCGATTATGATATTTGGTGTTAACCAACGTTTCGGCAAGCACTGGAGTTGCCATTTTCAAGGTGAATGAACCTACTGTGCCATAACGTTTGGATTTAAATGACTTGGACAGACTCTATTTCTGAGACGTTAGACGAGAAACGGCTTCCGTGAAATTCATCAAGGTCAAATGGAAAAAACGACGGAACTTTATAAATACGAAAAGGATGAAACAGGGAACTGCACTAATTGTCGTGGGATTGGTACAGCATCAGTTCACAGCTGTCAGAACTTTGTGTACTTCACCGCTAGACAAAGGACTGAAGTTGTCATATTGTATTTATAGAATTGGATTACTTAATCTTAAAAGTATGACGACAGATTACTTAAACAAGAAAGATATTGCGCATTTCCGGATTTTTTCATCCACAAACACATTTTAAGCGTAGTATTAACAATTAACTTTCATATGTAGTAGAGTTTGAGGTTCTCATGGAGGTGAAGATGGTACAGTATGATGGAAGTTTACCGACTGTCTGATGTCCTTGCTGCCTCCAACAACCCACAAGACAGCAAACTTCATTCATATAATATTAGTAATTATTATTATTATTATTATAATATCTATTCATAATTTTATAGGGTATTTACTTCTATGTACCCGAGACAAACCTTGCCCCTGAGGTACATAGTGCAGCAGTTATTTCTGAAATAAATTGTTTTTTAATACGTGTTACATGCATTAAACAGATTTCGCGCAAGTTATTATTATTATTATATAACCTCATGAAAGACCTAAAATGTAATGAATTAGATTTTAAAGAGCCCTCTTACCATCTCAGATACTCAAAACATTCTGTCTGTATTTTCAAAAGGAATGATATGTTTCATGTAAGACGCAGTTTTTATTTCCAATTCCTAACCAGAAATTTGTGACACTAACTGTATTTTATTTTCTGAACAAGACGGTGAATAAATTATTATATAGATTTATCTTGTTTGTTTGAAAATATGTGAATCTTCGTTCAAAGTGGCAGTTTCTTTTGTTCAGAAGTCAATTTTATTCGATAAATTTATTGTAGGCCTAACCCGTAAAAATCTGGTTTTCTCTATAAACTGGCGCCTATTACTGATTAAATAGGCGGTACCAGTAATGATGTCCGTTATTTACACTGACCAATTAGCATTATCCTGTATATTCAATAAGGAAGCAATTAAAACAGATTCTTAGAAGAGGTAGGTAGAGCCGTTGTTTTGTTTTGACAGCATACATGATACAAATATTTGAATCCAGCATCCGATCAAACTCGTTCAGAACAAAGAATAGAAAAGTACAAAATAATTATATAATTAAGAGTCCGCAAGAGAATAAATATTCTTTACCATTGGCAGGATCCATTAGTTCATTTGCTTGAAGACTTGTTTACTGCAAAGACATGTTATTGCCTCGAGTTACAAGCGTTTATTTACTCGACTCGCGAAAAAAACACCTACTGCCTTGTTTACAATTAATTAAATACGACAAATAAATTATAATCATCTACGGATTTAGAGTCTCTGACGGACCTTTGCCTCCTCATACATGTCAGGTTACTTCGTCTATTAATTATTTGATACGACGAGGAATAAGCCAGTCGTCTCTACATGACAGCGCAACAAGACGACGACGACGACAAATATCCATGTTTTGAGTGGGATTCAAACCCAAGGTACCAGTGTCCAAGCGAACAAGGCCCACGCCTCAGACCGCGCGACCAGTGTGAACTACACGGCAAATAACTACCTAACTAGGTAGATGGGTTAGGGCAGTGGTATTCAACCTTTTTTGTTCAGGTACCCCCAGATATAATTTCTCTTAAACTTTGTACCCCCCAAAGTTGTTGGTGTATAATTCAAGTTATACATAGTATATAATCTACATCTAAAATAAATAAATTAAATAAATTACATTACTGATTATTCAATGTTTAACATAAAATAATATATATATTTTTTAAATTTCACGTACCCCCGGGGGTACGCGTACCCCAGGTTGAATACCACCGGGTTAGGGAACCTGAAGGTTCATCACCGAATTAACCAAAGCCCTCCACCGGACCTTGTCCTGGGCCAACAAAATCCAGTCTCCTTCAACTCCCATCCCCTACAGATCCCGTCTGAGATTATCCTCCCATCTACGTCTAGGTCTCTTCCCCTCGATCAGGTAGCAGGTAACATCGTACGATAGTCGAGTGTGGTGCCTCACAATCAAACGGTACAGCTTTACCACTAACATGCTTGTTCCTCGTTAAAATTTCTTATTCTTTTATTTGGGGAGAGGATTTGATCTTTCCACGGCGGTGAGTCCGAAGATGGCTGTCTTCTGGGTTGTATTCTACCAGACCACAAGGCGCTACAACCCAGAAGAAGCAATCTTCGTAGCTTTCTTTATTAATTTGTTAGGAATCGAGAATAAATTATTGCTATTCGCAACTGATGAGAGAACGCACTGACATAGCGTGATCAGAAAGAAAATGCATGTTGAAGTGCGACCGGATGGTCACGGTGAAAGTGAAAGTCCTAGGGAACCTGAACACTCGTGGAAGACAACGGCGAAACACTAAGTGGAACATAAATAACGAATTGACTCACGTGCAGAAGAGTTATGAGAAATATAAAATCATGCATACAAACAAAACTGTTTACACTTTGAAAAGACATAGTGCCAAAAGCGTTTCGACCTCAAGAGGTCATCATCAGTGGCGATGATGACCTCTTTCCAAGTGTACTATGCAGCTCGTCTCATAAATTTTATCTCGGCAGCTGTAATTGTTTTTGTCTTTTTCAACGACCAGTTTTCACTGCCATATAAAATTTGGGTATTGGGGTGTAGGGGGTACTGATGTGCATTTCACAACCTCTCCTCACCATCTCGTGGTGAACCCTGTGAGGCTCTGACGACCGAGTCATGGCGGTATGACTATAACATCAGCATTGGAGGACATGCCTGTAGACAAGTCTGCCTGGGTGTTCTGAAGGTCTTCAGAGCCCTCGGCATTAGAAGGTAAATGGTCTTTCATTTCTATTTCCGGGGAAAATGACAACTTAACCAATCACCTATGAGGGTCGTTATGTTCCAAGGTCACCAGCAGAAGGTGTCGGACCCCGGCCATTCAGTTAGGAGTAAATTGCCTGAAGCAGCCGACCCACATCAACTCGCACCGACAAGTAAAACCAGACGACAAGGTCAGCAAACTGCAGCGCAAAGTGAGATTTCAACTCCTTGATGATGGCGGCAGCAAACACCTCCGAAGCATCGGTAAATGTGTACCAGTCTGTGCAGTGTAGAAACCCTGAAGATAGCTGTCTTCAACTGCATTGTTAGTTATGATTTATTTAATGACCGCTTTGATACGAACATGGCAAGCCCAAATATAAGTGTGATAATTTGTCTATGGTATGACATTTATGGTATATGTTCAGTATGCAAAGGGTACCAGCATACAAGACGAAAAATATGATTAAAGACATGGTAGGACGGACCACGCGGATGAGAATAAGACAATAAAAAAAGAGAGAAAAAAACTTGAGGCCCTTTTGCATCAATATGTCGGCACGTGGAGCAACTTACGTCGAAGAGGAAGTACGTCCTAATTAGGATCTTCATAATTTGTATTCTTCACTCTTAGGGTGATCATGTGATCAAATCAATGAAGATCATACGAGGGGAGACATGTTACAGACATAGGGAGAGATGAGAAATGTACGTACACTTTTAGACGGAAAACTTTAAGGGACGAGATTATTTGATATAAAAAATATTGGGATGATGATATTAAAATGGATCTTAAAACATTTATTGGTTTCGTGTGGTTGAGAGTAGGGACTAATGGCACTGTGTAGGATTTCAGGTTTCCACGACGGTGAGTTTTAAGACAGCTTTCTTCTACTGACAGACTCCTGTGGACTATAGCAAAAGGCCTATGGGCCCTAGGCTGACAATTTCTTGACCAGCTGAGTGAATGTTAGAATCTTAAGGAGCATCCAGCTCTAGTAAGTTTCACAAGATAAAGACTGACAATTTAAATGTTCTTCATACGCTGATGTCCAAATTTTTTAGGCATGTTTTTAAGAGTTTACATGCACCAGCGTAAAGCTCTTACGACTTGAAAACACATTTAAAATTATCTCCGAATAGGATAACTTCAGACTTTATTCCCTAAAGAAGTAGATTTAGTAGCTATAAGCCATTACTGATTTTCTACAAACTACAGGTTCATGTTAACAGAAATAAAGCGATATAAACCAGTGGTATTCAACCTTTTTTGTTCGCGTACCCCCAGATATAATTTCTCTTCAACTTTGTACCCCCAAAGATGTTGGTGTATACGTCAAGTCATACATAGTATATAATCCACATCTAAAATAAATTAAATTAATTACATTACTGATTAATTTTAAAATAATATATAAATTTTAATTTTTGACGTACTCCCTAAGATGTCTTCGCGTACTCCCGGGGGTACGCGTACCCCAGGTTGAATACCACTGATATAAATCACTGAGATCAACGAATAAGCCTTCGAAATTTCTTCTTTATCCACGTACAATCAACATAAGTGATTGGAAGGTTCTAATTGGAGTGGAAGGTACAGAAATAAAGTAGGTTGTATGCCATTGTTTTTATTTGAGGCATTATCCTTGTAAATAATAATCGTGGGCATTTTTATATTAATGGGGGAACTTTTCCCGACAGGTGACGACGCCCTGTAATCCCGATTCAGCCTTGCTAGATCACGACTTGTTCCTTGGATACGTTTCCGCGAGTCTCTCGACCTTCGTGTTCGAGTAATGCTCGATCGTCACTTTGAGCAGTAGTTCACAAACTGCACACGTCATATAGAAGCGCTGCAAGTGATGAATGACCACTGCTGTATTTATACCTGTAAGATTAAAATACACCGCATACCGACAACTTTAACAAAAGATATATATATTAACTGACTCCACAGAGTAGATTTCTTGAAAAGATGACAAATACACAGATAGACAAGACAATCACCGTCTTTTATGGAACTAAAAGGCTCGCTGTAACAAGAACCATCTGAATCCAATTCAAACATTCATCTTTACACGAAATCTAGCTTCATGTGAATGATTGATTACCTCGGCCAGCATAATTTATTTGATCGTCTCTGTATTAAAGGTTTTTGGTCAATCGATCAAATATTTGACTGAAATGCTATCAGAACTGAAATTTAACATCGCTTATGTCATTTTAATGTGCATCAACGTCAGCCTTTGTTAAAACGGTTAATTACTTCGAGTTCATGTATTGAATTAGAGGGCGAAGTACACAAGCAATTAGTATAATGATAAATTAACATATGATAGCCAATAAGTCACAATTACAAACGGCTAGAGATGCAAAGGCAATATTGACAGCTATGTGAAGTTTATCTGCTGAAATCCCAGTGGCGGGATTGCGCATGCGTATACTATATTCGTAATCTTGTACTAACAGTTTCTTAACTTATTTTCTGTAGTGAATAATTCAGGGGAAACAGAATTTAATGTAAATCCTTCGCAACTGTTATGTATATGCAAAGCTTACAGCCCAGGATTATAGTCTACCGCACTATATTTGGTTATTTTATAATGATGTATCAATAGTTTAGTTTATATACGATTTAGTGACAGATAATAATAAATTATGATTCAAAAACGGCATTGAACGTTTTGGCACTTGTTAATTCATTTGCCTTTGCCAGGATAGTAGGTATTTGACAAGAATTCAAACCAAGTACAGAATTCAGCTAAGTGAATCTGCACTTCCAACTGTAGATGTTAATTTCCATCGAATTAGATGTGAGAATAATAATTAAATTAAAATCTGGAGGCACAGAGTTCACATATACAAGCTGTCCCAAAAAGATAACACGAAATATTAATCTCAAGATGTCTATTTCATTCAATGAATATATATATATATATATATATATATATATATATATAGATATTTTTGAGATATTCTGTATAATAAAGTTCAGTGATGCCAACTTCATACTGAATCTTACGAAACTGTAGTAATTTAGATTACAAACCAACAAACAGTACGGTTTGCGTTATTATACTGTTTTATTTTACCGAAACAGGATTATGAACTACCGATATTATACCTTTCATAATTCTGAGGACATGTGTGAACACAGACAATTGAAAATATAGCCTAAATACACTTAAAATCTTGGCCTATACGTATCACGTGCCGAAAGATTTTTGGTTGGGATTTTCTTGGTCAGAATTAACTTTTTGCGTCTGAGTATCTTAATCAACTGTGGTTCGTAAAGATTTCGGACGCTGGGAGGTTGTTAATTTCCAGCGCCATATTAATGTACAGTGACGATGGTTGTATCGAAAAAAGCTTTCGTCGCATAGTTAAGTAATCTCATAGCAACTGCTACAAGTAAAGAATGTAAATTCACAATGCTTCAAAATTGAAACTTGTCTCAAATTTCTTGGGCTGTACAGTCTGTGATTATAAATTAAATGTTCCACTCTTGATGTAGCTGTCTTTCATATCGAGATGGTCAAATGTACTTTTTTACCATGCAACATACCCTCAAATTTATGAAAAACAAAACTGAATCACCCGGTATATAGATCGCGTAAAACATTTCCCTGAAGGTCGAAATGTCGATTCAGAGTCGTATTATTTTCCGATTATTCTCGATTAATGTTGTTCAACTAGTGGTACACGAGCTACATCCGGCCTTGCATCACTTGTGAACAGGCCTCTCGATTTCTTTATTTCTTACAAGTTTCCACAAGCTCATTTAATTTCCTCGCTCAGAAGGAATAAAAAACACAATACTTATATGTCAACACATGCTATTGACTTTAAAATCCCACTGCAAAATGCAAGTTTTCCAGGTACAAACGGTTGTAAGAGCAAATTTAAAATATGTAACTCTATAGTAATTTGTGACGCCACGGTGGTCTAGCGGTTAGAACGCTGGCCTTGTAATCCTGGGGTCTCGGGTTTGATTCCCGGCGGTGCCCGAATTTATAACTTGTGTTGGGTAAGGCCGTGGTCTAGGCAACACGGAGTTTTCCTCCGGGGGCTTCCCCGGTTTCTCCGTGGCATCCCAACAATTACTCCATTCACACACAGAAGAAGGCAATGGCAAACCACTTCTGGATCATCTGCCGAGAACGTATATGAACAGGTCCCAGTCCGAGAAAAGGATGGAAGGATCCTGTTCATATGGACCTGTCGTCAGACAGAACACCAAATAAAAAAATAACAGTAATTTGTATACATGTAAATAAAATTTATATTTGAGAATTTCTATTGTAATAAATCATTTTTAGTAAATGCTGTTAAACGCAAACTGGCTATTGATTTTCGAAAGTGGTGCCAGGAGGTTTCTTGGCCTTCAGGTACAACGGCTAAACTATTCTAGACCCGAGAGAAGGAAAAAAAATTGTACCATCCTGTATTTATGCTAAATGAAAGTATACAACCTATTTATATATGAATCCCGTTGTCTTATGATTACAAGTCCACGTGACGGATTTCATATACCGTAACGATCTGAACTGGGACCTATGCGATTAACAGCCTTCGAAGTGCGAGGTCGTTCTGAAGTTAAGGTGAACAAGGTTTGTATCGAGCGTGGGCAGACAAGCGGTCCTCATCTTATTTATACAATAGTTACCAAGTCAAGTGTATTCTAACAGGCGGGGCTATTCTGTATTTACTTCCGTGCAGGTACATTCACGTTATCAAATTGTTTATTTGTAACAACAATAAGAAGGAAGAGAAGTCACTCCAAGGTGTCATTGCTCAAGATATTGTTCACCTCTTTAAGTGGGAGCGCAGTCTGATTAAATGACGCGAACTATGTGAACTGAAATGGCACTTTCATAGCTTAATGAGGGACTTGGGATGTTTAAGCTACCATCTCCTCGTCATATCTGGTCCTTATTAAAAATTTTATATCATTCCCCTATGTTTTATTGATACACAGATTATTTAATAACACTATAATATACTAATACATTCTCGTTATTTGGTTAAACTGTATAGTTAATGAATCAACATTCACTGGGTCAGTTGACTCTCTTTAAACGGGTCCCTGTTTTTCGCTATGAAATGTATAAATGCCCGTGTTTATTCTGAATGATACGGCATCAATATTTTAATCTGTAGTACACAAAATCTAAATGGCGAGGCGAATCAGTGAAACTTGCGCGCGCAACTCATTGGGTCTGCGTGACAGCTTCTACCGTGACCGCGGATAGGCTAATGACGATCATCATGATTTTGAAATAAAACCGATGATATCAAAAACCAGACAGCGAAATCGAGAGTAATCTGTTTTTTAATTATAGTAATAAAGTATGTAGTGTAGATCTGCTTTATTACAGCAGTTAAATAACTTTTGAGAAAATAAATTACTGAGGGCTATTAATTTCCTATTACCGTATACCATTTATTGTGTTTAAAATTTGGTTTTGTAGTAGAAATATAGTTTATACTTCTGTTCGCTTAGCTGCTGTAAAATGAATAACTCATCAATACAAGGTAGGTCCAACTCAAAAATTTACACATCTATTTGTTAAGATATGTTTTTTGTGTTTTTGTTTTATATTATTTGGTAAATACTTAAATTTTTAACACGGGCATTCTTTTTAGATGTTCTATATATAAAACTGATTTCAAAGGGTAAACTATCCGATGAAATATATGAAGATTATCTTGAAAAAATAAATTTACAACTATTACAAGTTAAAATAGAAATTATGTTTCTGGACCAAGAAATTGGTAAAACTAACTGTAATGTAAAACTATACTATTCCATTCTGAGAAGTGTCAGAAATTGATACAACAAGGTTGGTAACCATTAACAACAAGAAAATTCTCTTACGCAAAGTGGTCATTAAAATTATTCGATATAAATATTCACTAAAATGGCTCGACCAATATGTTATAAAACTCCCCAGTATTTAGTTGTATGAAAATTCGTTCAGCGACTCTGGAATGTTGCAACTTTCCATACTAGCTTAGATGAAGACATACGGACGGACTAAGCAGTTCTTATAAGCGCTACGCTGATTTGCGAACAAGTTTAAATACCGCTGTGTGCTCAGCATACTGGTACAAATTAGACACAGGACCAGAACGTTTGGACAACCATGCTGCATGTGATCTTAAACTCCTTTTACATATGTAACTATGCTTACAAGATTGAAGGGCAAGAATTTTTATATACTGAAAAATTATTTAAGTTCTGACTGCCGTGCTTTTATGACGTAAGCATTTATCTGCAGATGGCTCTATCGACAACAGTTTCTCTGTTATGAAAATTTACATACATACCGGCTCAATGTCAAACATTCAAAAACTATCAGTGAATGATATTCTGTAAAACTAAAATATCTTTTAGCAAACGACCTCAGAGCCAGGAGCTGTGTAAGAAGAAAGGGACAGACTGTAATAAAGAAGTTACGATAAACGTTTAAGATACTCAGTCCAACTCCTGAGTAAGGTCATACATAATGTACGTCGAAGGCTTTCACTCCAAACAATTCGAAGCCAACGCAGAACTTCAGAACAAAAGACAAAAGTTGGCCTAAGTAACTTAAAATAATGCACGCCCTGTGTTTCAGTATTACTCACGATTCTGGCAGAATAATGTGACGGTATGATTCAATACAGTTACATATAAACAGAAGCATGTCGGTTTGTGAGTCGTTCGACGACGGTATATCAATTTGAGAATCTATTTAGCGTCGAATAAAAAAAGGAAAAATTTGAATGAATTGTGAAGCACTAGGAGGAAATGGAGGTGACCTATTTCAAAGTGATACCCAGAAATTCGCTGTAATGACTGAGTAAAACCACGAATTATCTTAATGTTAAGATTTTAACTGGACCTTCAGGAACAGAAGTCAGGAGCGTTAACGTATGAAGAACCTTTTTCTGCAAGTTCTTTGTAGGGGTGATTGGACATATTTCTTCTGCTCTAAATTTAAACATCTAATCTGTTTCCCCAGATTAGCTTTTTCAATGGACCCAACTGATTAAATTGTATAATTTCATGTGATGATAGAAGCGAAACGAGCTGCCAGAACTATGTTTTTTTTTAAATTACACACAAAGAAAAATGTCCAATAACACACATCTATTTATTGATACACCTTCGTCATACGTTTTGGAGAGGCTACCACGCACCTGAAGTATCTCAACTAATCTTTTTCTCCTGCAGGTGGCAGGCCACGCTACCCCCACCAAAATGAACCTAATCCTATATTCTCGTATGATTATACATCGTTAAAATGGCGAAGCATTTGTGTTAACATAATTTCCCTCAAAACAATATGGCATCCTGGCAAAGCAAAAGCACGTTTTTCATTTTCATAAACCCTTATTTGTATAATGCCAAGAAATAATAAATATATATACAAATAAGTATAAATTACAATTTACAGCCATGAGGACAACACCGTTTTTGAGGTTATGTTTAAAAATATCCAAGCAATGTTTTTATATAAATAAATACCACCGCACATTTCCATCTAAGTATTTAACCCAGCCTCTTCTCGTACAATGAAATTTCGATTAACCATGGAACTGAATCATTTAATTTCGCTGACAATGACACTAATAATTATGTAAAGTAAGATGTTTTTGCTAGCAGGTGTAATATCTTTGTACACGAAGTTCTTTAAGTCCACAAATCTCTACACACATTATCCACAGATCTAGGCGATGTTAATGTCCTTTTACAAACTGTAAGCCTTAGATCAAAGACAAGTACGTGATACCGAAGTTCCTAATAGTCTACTCTCCTTTAAGTTCATCTTCGGATCACACCTGAACACGCCGTCACCACAGAAAGACGAAATGACTGTAATCTTGTAATGCTGCATCCTGACTGTGTGCAATTTATTAATACACAAGCTCGGAAAGTGTCCTCCGTACTAGAATACACATAATGTCCTAATGCGTTCTTCGCAACGTGCAATTAGAAGTATTAAATCCACCTTGTTCCATTATTCCAATTTTGGCCACCAGATCGCAGCACCTTACGTCTTTCCTCATCCGTCATTTTTTCAGCACCGTTCGTAGGATATTCAAAGGTACGATTCTTAGGTCGTGCAGAATAACACAGCCTCTACATCAAATTTCATTAAAATTCGTCCAGTGGTTCTCGCGTTAAATCAACTGGACAGACGGACGGACACGACCAGCCCATAATGCGTTCTCGCTGTGTACTTCGTGAAAGTACTGACAGAGAGCGCCGAACATGTTCTTTAGACACATCTCTCTCTCTCTCTCGCACCTCAATTTAGGATATGTAGGTATCAATATAATCATAAGATCGTTATTTCTTAAGCTAAATTTCTCAGAAAATACTTTTTTCCCATTTATAATCAACCGTAGAAGAGTGGTAAGCACTTCATTATATTCCTGAAGACCCTGGTTCAAATAATGGTCCAGAGACCAGTTATCCTCTCTGAGGTTTTCGTAGTTTTCCTCAGACTCTGCAGACAAATCCCGACAGCTTTGTTTCATATCCCTTTCAGTTCATCATTCGTTGTTATCCTCTAATTCGACGCAATACAGCTTGAGATACTGGAAAAGTTTTAAATAAACTATAAATTAAACAGCTAAGCTAAGCTACCAGTACTTTTTTAATGTGCCGGCGATAACCTAGTTGCTACAGAAAAAAGCTTGCCGCGAAAAATACTGTACTTTACAATATATGATAAGTCGGCTGAAAGGAAAAATGTGGAGACCAATGGGTGTTCATGAATCACAACTTGATATCTGTTCATTTACGTCTGACTACTGGCCAACTACCCCTTTTGCGTGTTTCCAAGCTGAAGGTGTGTGAATATGCATTATTTTTATCTGACAACAACCGCACCTTTGTGTACCTTCTTCTAAACAACCAAATTAATATATAGTTCGCGACTGTAATCTTGAGACTTGCGGGGTCTGCGTCTGCCTTCAACGCTTCGGACTTCCTGCATTCCTTGCAAGTCTCAAGATTACAGTCGCGGACTGTAATGAGATGCAGACACCACTGCTGGGATGAAAGGGCTTTATATCGGCAATTCTTTAAAATCCCAATACAGCATCATGGTCCCGAAGCCTTCAATATCAATAAACAAGTCAGGAAATGCAGGTCTACGCATAGATTAACAATTCTGGCGCGTTCGCCAAAATTTTACCTTTCCGAATAGTACCAGTGACGTCATAAATATCTGGGGACAATAACCTTTGCATGCTCGGGCTGTCTGGAGTCTGGCTGGCTCCGTCATGACGTAACAAGGTGATGCTCTGGGAATTCCCCGACCAGCCATGCCTAAACGCGTGTTGGGCTTCTCGTAAAGTGCCCGTCATTGTTGCCAGATTTTAATTTAACAATTTAATTTTAATATTGGTAAAACCACCAATATATATGAAAATCCTTTCAGTTGTTCGCAAGTTATTCCCTAAATACGGCCATAAATTTGTAGGACTTGAGGTTCTCACGAAAGATGGCTGTCTTCTCTATTGTAGCGCCGTGTAGTCTGATGGAAGTTTGCCAAAGTTTCAAAGGTCGTTGCTGCTTCCATCATCAGGGCGATCAGACAAATTTAATAGACGCTTTTTGCAGTTTTATAGATGTCTTCTGGTTTTTAGTAGCCTGGTACAGAACACAGCCATCTTTCATGAGAACCTCAAATCCTACTTTCACATCTTTTAGTTGCAAACGCACCCAGAAACAAATCTCATTCATCTGAAAGTCAGATTATCTGTAGTAGCTCTCATTCACCTGCAGTGCTATGAATCTGAAATATCAGACAGCAGATATGAATAGAAAATACGGTTGATGGATCGAGCGTCTTTCTGCAAAATATCTGAAAGGTGTGTAAATGGATAGATAACAACTTGGTTGAAATTCAAACAACCGAAGGTCGATTAGATAATATGCAATTATCCACAACAATAAAGCCGGGATATCGATTCAGATCGCCAAGCGATATTCTTTCACGTTCAAGGATTTTTAAAAAAAGTTTTACTGCAATAATCATCACATTTGATTATTATTACTATGCTCTTTGAACGATGTGCATAAAACCAAGCATTTTGGTGATATTTTGTGTGGACGTTATGCCACTGAAAGCTGCCCCGAACTTGTACATAATAATTAAAAAATTAAAAGCAATATTGGGATATTTTTGTTATATTGTTGACAACACTGCTAAGGCTTGGCTCAAGGCCAGATGATTACATGCTGCAAGTGTGGTTCAGCTATAATCCGTTTGTGTCAAGTGACTGTTCCTTTAGAGATTTGCACCAAGGACAATTAACAAGCAACAGAGCGTTCTTTGTGTGTCTGAAGAATTTAAATGGGAGAGAACCATTGATAATTTGCCGCAAAGTATGGACAGAACTGTGAAGTGCGTACGAGTAGATGGAAATGTTAAAAAGCTGCATAACCAGTGCTGTTAATCTACACAGGTAGGCACTCATCCACAAAAACAAACAAACAAACAAAACATGGAGAGTGAACAAGCAGCGATTTTTCGGAACTGTAGGGTGAGTTTTGTGGAAACTGTTGCAAGACTGATTGACCTTGGTGTAGCAGCCATCTTTACGCCACGCTCACTTAGAACAAATGAACTACAACTGAACCACGCTCGCAGCATGTCCCTGTCTGACCTTGAGCTATAGTATGACCGTGCTTCAGCAATGTCGTTAATCACACAACGATAACTTTTCACTGTTACCCTTACTTTTTCATTTCCCTAGTAGTTTTGAAACTGGCGGCAGAGAGACGAGTATGAGGAATATGAACCTCCCCCCTCCAGGTGGCATGATAGATCTAGGGGAGATTTTAAAAAAGAAAGTTTTTCTATCAGGTTGGATTTGTAAACAATTATTGTACTCATTATTATTATTATTCCATCTATTCACCACTTTATAAGGTATTTACTTCCATGTACCTGAGACAAACCTTGTCTCTAAGATACATAGTTCAGCAGCTATTTCCGAAATACATTTTTTTAACACGTGCGACATGTATTATGTAGTTTTATTGTTAGAGATGACTACATATTTTACGACAGCGTCTTTCGAATGATGTATAAATATCCTAAAATGGCAGTTTTCTGCAGTTCCCTGACGTCGTGTTCGCCCGGAATGTTGGCCAACTATTTTCTAAGTGACTTGGAGACAGTTCCTGTTGCTCAAATAATTATTGTAATTACTTTTACTTTCACTTTCCACATTCAATGAGAAGGTCCTTGTATTTCAAGATCTTCTCCGCTTCCTTTTTAATCGCATTCCTGTCAGTAGGTATTGCTATATCAATTAAGAGGCAAGTTACATTTGTGTTTCGGATTATAATATCTGGTTATCATTATTATTGTTCAATCTATTCACCATTTTACAGGTTATTTACTACTATGTACCTGAGACAAACCTTGCCCCTGAGGTACATAATGCAGCAGTTATTTCTGAAATAAATTTTGTTTTTAATACGTATTACATGTATTATATAGATTTATTGTGAGGCATCACTATTATATACTACATATTTTACATTATTATTATTTCCTTAATATATTTAAATTATTATTAAAAATATGCTAATATAATTAGTTGCAATTTTCTTGTGTATTAACGTCCTCCGTACTAATGTATTTTCATATTCTGCTTGTTTTACCTTCTATGTTTTCATTGTGTACGTGTTCTCATCTCTGTGCTGTATCTGTAATTGGCCTTCTGGCTGCTGATAAAGCACACTATTAATAAAGAATTGAATTATTGCATGAGTAAAAACAGGTAAGTCTATACAAACATGTAAGATTTGAGGTTTTCACAGCGGTGAGTATGAAGATTTCTGTCTTCTTATTGCGCTGTGTAGTCTGGTCGATGTTAACCAACGTTTCAGAGGTCATACTGCCTCCGTCATTCATCGCCCTGATGACGGAGGCAGTATGACCTCTGAAACGTTGGTTAACATCGACCAGACTACACAGCGCAACAACCCAGAAGACAGAAGTCTTCATATTCATCGCCCTGATGACGGAGGCAGTATGACCTCTGAAACGTTGGTTAACATCTACCTGACTACAAATCGCAACAACCCAGAAGACAGAAATCTTCATACTCATCGCCCTGATGACGGAGGCAGTATGACCTCCGAAACCTTGGTTAACATCTACCAGACTACAAATCGCAACAACCCAGAAGACAGAAATCTTCATACTCATCGCCCTGATAACGGAGGCAGTATGACCTCTGAAACGTTGGTAAACATCGACCAGACTACAAATCGCAACAACCCAGAAGACATAAATCTTCATACTCATCGCCCTGATGACGGAGGCAGTATGACCTCTGAAACGTTGGTTAACATCGACCAGACTACCATCGCCCTGATGACGGAGGCAGTATGACCTCTGAAACGTTGGTTAACATCGACCAGACTACCATCGCCCTGATGACGGAGGCAGTATGACCTCTGAAACGTTGGTTAACATCGACCAGACTACCATCGCCCTGATGACGGAGGCAGTATGACCTCTGAAACGTTGGTTAACATCTACCAGACTACACAGCGCAACAACCCAGAAGACAGAAATCTTCCTATACAAACATATTTGGTTCATATTAAGTACGTGGTCGAAGACGGCATGAGGACGTTGATGGTTCATTTCCAGAGGCCTAGATAAACGTATGACACCGTTATGAATAAATATAAAATATATTCAATTTGCAATAAAATAAGTTTTCCGCGGTACACTCACTGAGGCATGTTCATTCGTGTTCCGGATTCTTGCAGACAGCGTCCTCCAAGGTCCTCTATGTTTGTCCCCTCACTTTCCAGCTTGTAACCAGTCTGGGAGGCCACAAGCAATATTCCAACTTCCGCCTTCTCTGCTCATTTGCTTTCACTGAAACGTTACTTCGTCGTGGGAATATTCAAACGTCTGAACACGCGACCTACAAGATCAAGGTCTGCTTCTCGTAAGAGGTGACAAAACATTCAGCTCAGAATAAGATGTGACTCCGATATGCAGTTTGAAAAGGCAACACGAATTTCCAGTCTGTTTTTAAGTCTTACAGGGGAAAAAAACAAAAACAAACAAAAAACTTACGTTTCGAAGGACAGGTCTTTGTTTTCAGGTAAAAAATAGGGGTAGATACCTATTCTGTTTGATCTGGTAGCTGTTCCCCATCACACAAAGCTCAATTATGCGGCCCATAAATTATTTAGGAGTCATTGGTTTTTACGTGAAGACGAAGAAAGTTCCATCCTTCGAAACGCAGTGATTTGTTTTATGGATTTAGGAATTTTTAAAAACGGACGGATTGATCAAAAGCATCGCCAAAGACATCTTGAGAAGAAATTAATTTCCATGAAGATTTCAAGGGCCCTAAGACTCTGACACAGCACGGTTTGTATTACCTGCGCATATATATCAACGTAAATGGGATTAGGCCTACACGGAATACCAACATTTTTATCTGTGCAAATTAATCGACTTTACGAGTTTATGTTAATGACTTCAAGAATTCAGATCACAAGAACTTTTTTGCCCAGGTAGTTTCGAAATTCCTGTATTCAAATTCAGCTCTGAAGATGAAGTATTATAAAACATTAAAATTCTATAGACTTCGTACGGTAGGACTATCCAGCATCATGTTCTACAGCTGGAACATAAACTTACACCGACGGATTCATTTAGATTTCAGTATTGAATTTCAACGCTGTATTAAAGAAATTGATACAACTCGTAGGTACTTATTACCTCTAGTTTCGGGTTAGATTTATAATGTAAGGTGCATATTTAAAATCGGTTTTATGAGGTGGGAAAAACAAGTATCACGCATTATTGGACTGAGAAATTCATGAAAAAAATACTTCTATAAACCTCAAAGAAAGATACCAATTGGGATAATTACGCGTTGGTGAAAGAATATTATTAAAATATATTTCAGAATAAAGTTAACTTAATTGAATTAACTCAGCGTTTTCAGGTGGTTGAAAAGAGAAAACACTTAACTTTTCGATAACCAAATTCGCCTTTCAACCACCTGACACTGCTGGTAGCCCAGAATAATTCATTATACTTATTCAACATGAAAACTTGAGATCATACATGACTCAGAATATGATTCACTGATGGACCACGATCCCATAACGGGAACATTTTTGACCAGATGAATAATAAACAATAGATCAAGGAAGTCCTTGTACGGGGGGAGAAATTATGTAAATTTTACAGTGAGCTGATTGCAGTAATAGTGAATATGTTCTCACGAGATAAAACGGAGAAAGGCACATGAAACCAATATAACTCCTTTTGCCGGTACGAAAAATTTCGTTCTGGAACAGATAATTTCGTCTCGAAATTTGCACACACTTTACAGAATGGCCAGTCCTGGTTTAAACTTTTGAAGCACGAAGTTCATTTAACTATCTCCAATGATCTAAATCCTTGAGAAACTAATAGTTTGTTCAACTAGTTACAAAATGTCATGTATTTTAAGGAACCTGAAGGTTTATTGCCGCGTAGTTCATTTAAATATTGTCTAAAAATATTAAAAGATTCATATCCTTCCTCAAAGAAATAGCGACGTATCATCATTATTAAGATAAAATAGTGAATGCACTTTTGTAAAATGTTAGTTTATTCCGTGGGAAAAATATTTATCATGACGATACTTTAAAAGATTGAACTATTGATTATATAAAACAGCGGATGAAGGAAATATCGTAAATTTCAATGCAAAAGTTAAAATCCGCGGGTACACTGTGATCTTAACTAAAAATCAAAACACATGTACAGAAATTAAATTAAATCTTATTTTCACTTCCCAAGCGTTGATTCCTTTTAATTGTATTCATAGTTTTCAATTGTATATACAATGCCTATATGCCTACTTATATTTTCGTATTGTTCTGTTGTCAGCGTAAAGGACTATTCTGTATTTGAAATGTGTGTACTTCCCAACTGTCACTGTCACTCATAGATTTAGTCACCTTGATTACTCAAGTCTGAAAAAAAAACTTTACTGCAAAATATGTTACCAAACGATGATGACAAATAACATTTTATTTAAAGAAATGGGGATTTCTGCAGTTGTATAAACGAAATGAACTTGACAAATGTCATCAGTATGACGTAACAAGCACTCAGCTGTGTTCTGTGGCCTTGCTCTTTGAATGCCACTTCCGTGAATCCTTTTTATTAGACCTAATTGAAGCAATAAGCGAGAGTTTTAGACACATTCTCTAACGATTATCTAATTAAATACTTTGACTGCGTACTTCTAGCACGGTCGTTTGCCAAAAGTTCACTTTCTGTGTAATGTAAAACAACATAGTCTACGCGAGAAACCATTTTTTAACTTTCGACGTTATGATGACAACTAAAAATTTTGTATGGATTCTTTTTAAGGACGCTGTTAGGCAATCACATTACACGGCGTCGAATATGATAATTAGCAAATAATGAGTTGACAGAGTATGAAAAGAATCGACAGTAGCCATTTGACTGATGGCACTAGCAAAACCTCGAACGTCAGTCAGGATAATCTGACTTTGGGTCGAGATTTTAACAGGGTACTTCCTGAATACGAAGCAGGAGTGCTAACCAGTCGACAACAATATTCGATGCCGGTACAAACTGCAAGGTCAGGGGCAAACGAAGACGTCGTCTTTGTGTTACTAATTAATAAACGAATGTACAACTAAATTGTTTGATTTACTGCATCGGCTACTTTTTGGAGGCAAAACTTTTCAGAAAATGTAAGTCACAAGTTTGTTACTTCTTTCAGTATAAATTTATATGAGAAGAAATTTTTTTACTTTCATTTATATTCATTCTGGTGATATGAAGAACACTGAAAGTTTATGGTTTTAATAAAGGGATAAAATGTGCTATGACAGCTCACAAAGCAAGGGTATCAGACTACGGAGTGGTACCACTTTGCACCGGCAGAACCATCCTTGGAAAAACGTGCGATAATCCATGCAAACGACATCGCAGTGCCTTGTGGCTGCTGCAATCCGGGCAGGTTATTGCATATCCGTCTTGCGTGTGGGAGAGAACAAACACTCCGTTTGTACACGCGTCATCGCATTCAATTATGATTTCTTTAAAAGGGAGAGGGAAGTTATTGAGAGAGGAATTTGAGAGTGACCTTTTGCGAGGTCAGCCCCTTTAAAAGCTGAGGAAGGAGTAAGGACAAACAGGGCACTTGTAAATATGGCCTTCCAGCTCGCTGACCTTGGACGCAGACTGTGTGGCAAGGTCGGGAACAAATTGCCAGAAAGAGAGAAAATGATTGGCAATGAATATCAGGCGATTTGTTAAACAGGATGAGGTGTTATGTGGTGTGTAAATGTGAAACACAGAATGACTGGTTGTTCAAGAAATTTGCTTCAATGAAACGAGACTGATAACATCTTAACCGGTTTAGACCCTCCAAATCTAAATACGAAATTCTTACGATTAAGGAATATCCAATTCTGGTTTGATTACAGTGAAAATTGTTCAGTTGTGCATAAAATAAATGCGGTCTGGTTTGATATCAGACAGTATATTCTTCTGACAATGCAGGTTATGTCATTGGTAGCAACGCTGCCTTCCTGCCTAAAATACGCGATTTGAATCCCGGTTCAGACCGATTATCTCGATTAAGTTTTTTTTTAAAATTAAACGTGTTACTTGCAAACCAAATCATTGAAACAACTCGTAATAAAAAAAGATCGTCTCCATGTTTGTCCCTTCATTCGAATGTTGCATCTCTCTGACTATATCAAACGGATTTCAATCAAATTTGATACTGAGAAATAGAACACAATAATTACTGTCTACTTTATAAGGAATTTTTAAAAAAAATTATAAACATTGTTCATCATACAAGTAAAATTCTTGCAAGACTCAAATTTTTCATATAATTGACTTTTCGAAACCAAATTCCATCTAATAATTGATCATAATTCAGACCGTACCGAAAAGAAAACACTTCACTATTATAAATATTAAGTGGTTAATGCTATTTAATAGAAATAATAGTTATTTACAGTGACAATCGTACGTAACCAGTAAATACAAAATTCAAATGTATTTATTGTCAAAGCAAATGGGACATAACAAATTCTGATCGTGTAATAACACAGTTTCTTTGTTGTATGTTTTTGCCTGTTAATGACAGAATCCTTCCATTTTGACTGGGCACTTTAAATAAATCTTGTTTTAGTTACTGTGATTCTCTGGCCTTCATGGTTTTAGCGGTGAAGGTAGCGATATCAGAATACACAAACTGAAACACGCACAAGGTCACATCGAGCAAACACACACAAGGTCACGATCCAGTAAAATTCCGTGCCGTTATAAAAAGGCATGCTCATCAGTCATTACGTAACGTCTTTCTAATTTATCTGCAGCCTAAGAAATTCAACGGCAAGCACTCGATTTTACTCAGATTAATTTTATTGAAAGCTTTAATACGGCAACAATTGTAAGTACCTGACTTTCAGACCTTGTGTCAAAATGACTACGTAGAATTTACTTCCAGGCCCACATTAGGCCTTACAGCGGTGTGTTGAGCCTCAAGAATGTGTTAAATACATAGTTTTGGCTCACATAAAGGTTAATTTAACTTTCATTTAATATATCTGTGATTTATTTAACGACAAGCTTAGTGTGTCATGCCAGGAGGGCACATGATTTACAAAATAATAAATTTTTACGCTTATTTGGAATGATAAATGTTTAGCATTTGAGGTTTTCATGGCGTTGAGTCTGAAGATTGTTCTTAAAATTATTCATTGTCAGGACTTTTTCCATCGCCTGTTCTTTAAAACCACGACGTTTTGGAGACTGGTTCTGTCTCCGTCTTCAGGTGAGAGGTACCTACTCTGTTGGATCCCTTAGATAGGGCTAGTCTCTGTCACTGGACGTTTTACACTTAAAATTATTCATTGTCAGGACTTTTTCCATCGTCTGTTCTTTAAAACCACGACGTTTCGGAGGCTGGTTCTGTCTCCGTCTTCAGGTGAGAGGTACCTACTCTGTTGGATCCCTTAGATAGGGCTAGTCTCTGTCACTGGACGTTTTACACTTAAAATTATTCATTGTCAGGACTTTTTCCATCGTCTGTTCTTTAAAACCACGACGTTTCGGAGGCTGGTTCTGTCTCCGTCTTCAGGTGAGAGGTACCTACTCTGTTGGATCCCTTAGATAGGGCTAGTCTCTGTCACTGGACGTTTTACACTTAAAATTATTCATTGTCAGGACTTTTTCCATCGTCTGTTCTTTAAAACCACGACGTTTTGGAGGCTGGTTCTGTCTCCGTCTTCAGGTGAGAGGTACCTACTCTGTTGGATCCCTTAGATAGAGCTAGTCCAGTGACAGAGACTAGCTCTATCTATCTATTGATTCAGTGTTTAGGCACTGCAAAAGTTTGTAGTTCATGTTACTACTCAGTCATTTGGCCGTGTTTATAATTGCGTTATTCTTCTATTACTATGTTAAAGGGCTGAAATTACTATTATTCCTTAAAATATTTTGGCAAGAATATTATAGAAATAGGCCTTTGTTGTGGTCATATGGATTTGATTACGTCGCCTTATGACAATTGTGACGTGGCAGAATATATTTTGGTTTTAGAATCTAAGATACATTCCGAGTTTATTTAATAGAATGTCATCATCATTAACGTCTACTTATACTTGATTCATGATCCGTAAATGACTTGTGTAACAATTAATTATGTCTGTTAATTATTTTATGTGTAACGACAATATTTCAACAGAAGAGAAGTAAAATCATCTTTATGCCATTAATTGAACTACAAAATGGACAAATTTCTATTGAAAGAGGGACTGCTTTGTCGATATACAGATTCCTCTTTTTATTTGGGAAAGAAATTATAATTGTTTTGCCTTTTATTGATTCGGCCTGAAAGAAAAAAGAAGGCACATAAGTCCGGAGATTTAGATGTAATATTTATTTAGTTCTCGTATTGTATAACAAGGTCGCGCTGACTGCTGAAGTTACGCAAGGTCGAATGAGATGTGAGAAACATGACTTGCAAAGTTTATAAAATCTGGGCTGAACAACGTGATAAACGTTTTTTTAAAAAAGAACCTTAGTTTATGTAGGACATTAGGGAAATTCGGATCTGATTTGTGTCTGGGAGGTTTACGATTTCATAACTGACGGAATGTCAGCTTTTTTGACTGAGGTTTCTTTTAATTCCAGGCGGGATATAACCTTAAACGTTAACTTTAACGATGTAACAGTCCACAGCGTCGTGAAATACCCAAATTAATAAAATAAACATTTTGTGCGTTAAATCATGGCTTTTGTTGATCAATTTTTCAACCGCTCTCCAAAATACAGTGTGTTTATGTTTTTTTCAAAGCTTAAACTCTATAGCGTCGGATGATAGGACGATTAATCATAACAAAGATTAAAGCAAAGCTGTTCCGTTACACGCCACGAAGGCGCTTGGAGGGAGAGCAGGTGTAGTTCGTACTCTTTCTTAATCTCGGCGCTAGATGGGGTGAGTGGTCAGCATCACACCCCGGCGTCGCCTTTCCCCCGGGAAAGGACCCTGGTACCTATTGGATAGGAGGCTGGGTTGGTCCCAGAACCGGTCTGGACGCAGAGGCTAGAGTAAAAATCCTCTGTCTCTGTTGGGGATATCTTAATAAATTTGAAATGGCATGGAAGAACGCGGTCGTGGCCAAATTTAATGTCATGTCACAGAATTTAGATTGAGGAGCTGAGAAAAACTACGAAAAACCCGGTCTTAATAGGGCCAAGGTTTAAACCCGGTGCCTCCCGAATACGAAGAAGCAATGCTAAAGCCACAAGTGTGTAACGTGGTGACAAAAATCACGAAAACAATCAAAACAATGGAGAAGAGGCGGTCTCTTCCGGAGCAAAACCAGTGTTTCTGCAGTAAAGCCCTGTAATCGCGTTGTGGTACATCCCAGCTCTTTGTTCATGATGCACATTACACAGATTGATAAAAAAAAGTCACGCAACCCATTACTGACACTTGTACGATTTGTCAAAAAGTAAACTGCATTCAAATCAGAATACAAAGAATCGTCATTTTCAGCGTTGGAAAAGTCCACCCAATATGACGTAACTTGTGTAGTCACAGCAACATTTCTTTTTTTAATAAATCCTGACTGACATTACGTAAATTTTCGATCACTGTGTGACATGATACTGGTACGTCATTATTGAAACAAGTGATAAAAATAGATTTTACAGAAATAAATTTAAATTAAATTCGCCCTGATACCAAGTTTCACAGAATTATGTACAGTGGTTGCCATAATGTGCTAATTTTAAGTAATACTGGAGTTTATAATCGCTTGTCAGGTCTATACACCGACAAACTAAAGCTCTCTGACACATACGAACTTCGCTGACTTTCTCCTCAATTTCTTGGTTTATTTGGAACAGCTGAGAAAATATTTACTCCATTTTGAAGTCTTTCGCTTTCCGAGGTTACAGCGGGCAAACAGGCCTGCGGGAGGCAGGTCAGTGGCCAAGATAAGTCAAACAGTCACTAGTAACAACACATCAGGAAGTGGATCTTTGGATCAAGGGCAGCAACGAGCCTTGTCGAAGTGAGAGTGGGGGATATTACACATTCCACTCTCACTCAACTTTCAAGTTCCCATCGCAGCATGATTGATATTTTTCGTGATGGGTGGAGTCCAGCATTCGTGTTCAAAAACCTAGAAACCTAGAAATGCCATTAAATTCGTTTACAATACAAGAAGGAAGTAAAAGCTAAAACTCATAACTCAAGTTTCATACAAGAGAAATGTTTAGACCTACTTAACTAAATAATTTATTAAGCTTTTAAAGCACAATGTCGACTACATCTACCAACTGTTAAACGTTTTATAAGTCTGTATTTTGCCCTTCGAATGTATTATCGGGTTCATGTCATTCTGAGAATAAACAGTGATTATTTTACTGAACAACGTTGACTAACTGATGTACTGTAACTATACAAACGAACTTCGTGCTTCGAAGGGTTAACAAAATGAAATTAATGTGAAGTCGACTGGAAGTCACTGAATGAAAGATCATTTTTTGACTGTAGAAACACAAAATTACACTAAATTAATCAAGTACCTGACTCAGATTAGGAACGAAAGTAAAAAGCACTGAATTAAACTTAATTATTGTCCTTGAATTACATTTAATTTTGTCAGATCAGTAGACCTTCACTGATTAAATAACTGTTTTAACAAAAATAAATTACAATAAAACAGACAAAATTGAACTTAATCAACCAAATCTCTTACTAACGCGTTCATACTTAATTCCGATAGTTCAGCACCTTATCACGTACGTTGTCCTATGCCAGATCATCTACTCAACACTTTCTGCAGAGGTGCAATATAATTGTATTCGCGTCTTCACTTTACTTTTATCTGCATTTCCAACCCATTGTAATCTGATACACAAATGGATTAACACCAGACTAATACTGTATGTAAAATAGGTAGCTACTTACTGCTTAAGATCACGTATTTCTAACCTCCTTCTATTCTATATTTAACCGCCAAGTTAGCTGATTTTATGATTTCCCGTCCCAAAATGTGGAGTTTATGATTTGTTACTTCAAATCTTGACAGGTTTTTCAGTTAAGTTTAATCAGTGTTACCATTTTCAGGAAGCTTAATGTGGGATTTCCCTCTGGAGGCAGGACTTTTCGTGTCTCAAAATATGTAAAATTAAAACTAACAAAAAAAAAATACACGAATTTTACATGACAAATCCGTTGGGGGGATCTTTAAGGACTCCAAAGTCCTTGTTGATATCGAAACTTTCCACGTTAGAAATGACTCACAAGTCCAACGTCTATATGATGTAAATATAGGCTTACTGCAACGTTGGTTGCATTACGACACTGTCAACTTCTAAAACTATGCAAAGACAAATGAAACATGGTTAGATGATTGTGAATGTTGTTTGTGAAAGAATTGATCTATGTTAAGAAATATTGCATTATTACTTAAAATCTCATCTGGGTTCTTCCCAAATTTCAGTCAGTCGGTTTACCGCAATGGCAGTCAAGTACGCAGTGAAACAAGAAATCTGCAAGAGCGTTTCTTTTTACATGATGTTTGATTTTTAGATTATTTATATATTATATAACCTACAGTGTCTAATGAAGTAGGATGATTGTCATGATTTGTCAGGTAAGGATTTTGCAAGATGCTGACGTAACCTGTTACAGGGCACTATCTCGGGTTTATCCACGCGACTGAGAAAATCTAGAATCGCAAGAGACCTGTCGAGTTTTGAACCGAGTACTTCCTGATCACTGGTCTCGAGGCTTTAGAAATTTGAAGGGGTAAGGTTGTCATCTGGGTATAAAGCATCTTATGTGTGCTGTTGAAATTTGTACATGCATTAACGCTTTCACACCCATAGACACATGTTAATAGTCAGACAATCAAGAAATATATTAGTAATAAAGACGAAATGACAAACTAAATTTTGATTTCTTTTTTGCAACAAGACGCCAATACTGGGCAAAAATTTTCATTGTTGTTCTCTGGAAGTTGTCGGAAACCATGAGACTTTACCTGCCAGTTCTGATGAGCAATATAACTTATCTTATCGGAAGTGAAAATATTCTGCAAGCATTTCTACATACGAGATAAGTTACAAAATTCGTAGAGCAGTGCGTAACTTATGGCAAGGCCATTAGTATGATAAGATTCTTTTTTCATCCACGTTAACTCAGGAGATAGGTCTCTGACAGAAGTGGTAAGATTTACGGTTATGAATTGTTGCTTATTTCGTAACTGTGTAAAAGCAGAGCACAGAGCGACACTGTATTGTTACCAGTACTTATTGGAGTACTTGGGTTCAAATCCTGTTCCGGAGTACCTAGTCTTTTTCTGGGACAGTATTAAATTCTTCTTCTTCTTCGAAATAGTTTCAAATTCACAATTCAGAATTATACGTACTACCATTTGACGATATCTAACATTTTGTAGGTGACTGTATCGTTTAATAAGCCAATAATTAATTACTGAAATCTTTTCTTTTAACCTCTTTTTACCCGTAGGTGTCGAGGTATTACTGAAATCTAAGAGACGCAAAAACGTAAATGAACTAAGAAACCGACAGATATTTTTCTGGAGAATCTCTGTTCCTGCTTCCTTTATGTGGAGCACAAAACTGTCATTAAATTTGCCTTTCCTAAAAGTCGGATTCGCGGTCTCCTGAGGGGCATGACATCTATCGGCGAGCTAATTGCCTAAACACAATTCATGTAAGTTTCTAAGAAAAGACCACATAACATTACATTAAAAACATATAATTTAACAGTGTTTATTAGTAATTATTTTGTTAAAACAGCTGAATCACATATTAAGATTGAGTGGGCGAGAATACAACTTTTTTTATTAACGTCAATGAAGCCTTAGACGAAAATAATTTTGGAACCACTGATACATTTCACAATTTGTAGGCCTTTTGTGGAAACACCTACTACTATGAAAACGTCAGACGTCTAGAACTGCATGACTCAACGCCATGCGCCATAAGATTTTCCCGAAGTGCTCTAAAAACAATAAATTCAACTCAACTCTCTTGTAGCATTTCCTGCTGAGAGCCGGGAAGTAACAGCTGCTTACAACTCTATCGGAACGCAGTGTAAAATTAGGACATCCCGAGAAAGTTTAACCTTTATTTAAGCACATCGAGGCCTGGAAGCAATGTAGAGGGATTCCGTCATTTCTGGTCGACAGTTCTTCGGCATTCGTCTCTAATTCACGATGTTGAATCAACTGGGAACTGTAAGAAATGGGAGATTGATCTTGAATGTTGAATTGAGGAGAAACTATCAAGGCTTATACACAGCCTAAATAAATTGTACCTGTAATATTCGAGGTTTTCACAGCGGTGAGTATGAAGATTTCTGTCTTCTGGGTTGTTGCGCCGTGTAGTGAATATCATCGCCCTGATGACGGAGACCTCTGAAACGTTGGTTAACAACGACCAGACTACACAGCACAACAACCCAGAAGACGGAAATCTTTAAATTGTACCTGTTTGTACATGGACAGAATCGAGAAAAACGGGATGCTTCGAGAATCTTGAGACTTAGGTCTGTAATTTTCCAAAAATGAAGGAAAGTTTTTAAAACGATAGGCCTGAACATTCAACTCCCATTTGCCTGACTCTAAGACGCTGTCAAAAACAGATTTTCAAGGAAGGTCTTCTAAGTTGTTGCGTCGTGTAGTCTGGTAGAAGTTTACCAACGCTTCTGAGGTGATTGCTGCCTCCATTATCAGGGTGATAATGATCGCCCTGATAATGTCGATAAACTTCTGCCAGATTACACGGCTCAAAACACAGAAGACAGTTATGAAAACCTCAAATCTAACCTAGATTTTGAAGGAGTTCATGAAATGAAACGTTTCAGGGACTGAAGTCTGAATGCTGAAGGACACCACGGATACTTCAATATGAAGAGATCACGGCCGGTATGTGCATATTACTGTATTACTCATCGCCCTGATGATGGAGGCAGCAAGGGCCTCTGAAACGTTGATAAACTTCTACCAGACCACGCGGCGTTACAACCCAGAAGGCGGCCATCTCTGTTCTCACCGCTGTGAAAACCTCAATTATTACCTGCATGAGTCAGCTGAATTTATTTTCGATGAAAAAGTAACGATTTTAATGTCACTGAAAATATTTTTGGGTTGGCTTCATCGGGCGACTGGCTAGATTATGCCCCGTCAGTGTACCTCCTCTTGGCCAATGGATACGGAGGTTAGTTGGGCCCCACTGTCGGTCGGAACACTGGCGAGTATGAAAATTACTGCCTGCGGTAATATTGCGCCGTGTAGTCTATTAGAATATCGGTTCCACTTATGGTACCAGTGATGCATTTCAGGGGTTCCATAAAGCCTCATTCGAATAATTACAGTATTAATTACACACGAACTGTGAAATTGTGTCACAAAGGAGGTTTTAGGCTTTCAGTGAAACTAAATACCTATAAAGAAGAGTGTCTCTCGTTTTCATGATTTCCAAGCTACTTTTCGATGTGATACCAGACTTTTCGTTGACTTCATCGGGGCTAACACGCACAACAACTTTAAGAACTCCTGTCGTAGGAGTTCAGCGACGTTTCAGAGGTTTTTACTGTCTTCATCATGTGTGTGATGATTCATAAATTATATTTAAATTTCTCTCGTTAAATATGCATTGTATAATGTGTTTCGAAAAAAAATAGTACAGTAAAACCTCTCTAACTTGGACACTTGCGGTTCCACGATAATGTGTCCAACTTACAGAGGTGTCCAGGATAGAGGGAATCATCCTTTCAAATTGTGGTGTAATGACAATGTGGTAATTGTAAAGTATTGTGGAGCCCTTCCCAAAAAGGAAATTATTGATAAGAAAAATCAAAAGAGTGAATTAAATTTTTACAAATTTTGTTTTCACTAAATTAAACTCGCATGGATAAGCTGAAAGGGAAGGGCACCGATACTTTACGTTTACCGACAATGCATTCTATTTACTTACATAATCTAACTACTGTAATTTCTGTTAACACTGATTAACTCAGTTACAAGCACAGTACAGTACAACCCCTCTATAACGCGGTTCGCTATACCGCGGTTCCAAATATAACGCGGGTACCTCATGTCCCCCATAGTTCAGCAAAAAAAGAGAAAAAAAGTTCATCAATTATCCTTCACACAGAACTAAAAATTATATTAAAATGCAAACGAAATTAATTATTTATTACTTTTTCCGTAAAATCAATCGTAACATAGTAAAATAAGTATGTATACTCTTAATTGGCGATAGTCTATCAATACTGTACGTACCGTACAGTACGTCCAGTACTGTACCGATTTTTCTAATGCACTCCCGTAATAACGCGGGTTTACCACTGTCCCCCGCGACCCGCATTGTAGTGGGGTTGAACTGTACTGACAAAGTTAGAACTGTACCAGCAATATTTACTGTAGTCCAGTGAAGGGTTCAATGTCTCACACCCTCAACCATAAACTAATCCTCAGGTAGAAGGCATTCATCAGTCAGAAATTCAAAACAACAAAATACTAACTGTAAATGTTTCCCATAAAAGCATTGAAGCTAAGTGCATGAACCTGTCCAACTTACAACAAAAGGGGTGTTCAAGTTCCAGGATAGAGGGGTGTCCAAGATATAGGGTGTTGTGGACATGTAAAATTATAGGATATTCGCCGGTTCCAATTAAAAGTGTCCAATATATAGGGGTGTCCAACTAGAGGGGTTTTACTGTACTTAGATCGCTGTAAGAGACATTTAATCTCGCCATATTTTGTTCAAATCAATTCGAGTTGTATTAAATAAGTGGGGTACACGCACACCAACACTAAATCTGCAAGACAATTTTGAGTGTATTATTGCAATACAAAGTTCAACTGATATTATTTACAACTTCAGCTTTCGGTGATGAACCGCGTCGAATGCCGAAAATTACCCAACGTTTCGGCGAACATTAAAATTACCATCTTCAGGGTGAATTATGTACTGTACACTAAATTTTACTCTGGGCTCAATCTAGTCCCTATCTGGTGCATAGCAAAGCTTAGTGTTTGGTTTAAAGACGGCCGGAACTTCAACTACTGCTCAGCTTATGTATGTATGTGTTAACCTTCGCGGCTATGACACGCAGCTCAGGCTTACAGACAGAGTGATTTACACGCAGGTGTGATACTGCAAATTCAAATTCTGTAATTAACAGCTCAATTTCGATTTTACTGCGCTAACGAGACACAGCCGTGATAACACTCTAATGAGGATATATTTGGTGTTAATGATTCGAGGTCAACAATAGATAGACAGCGGGTATGATAAGCTTTATCATAATATTTGGGCTCGATGTAAGACAGTCTAAAAGCTATCCTCATTTCCAGAGGACCCTAAAACAGCGCTTGAAGTAGACTCTACTAGGTTGGTTTTACGGGATTATTCTCAGATCAGGTGCACTTTTTATAATTATTCCGTACCTTTTATTAATTCCGAATTAACAGAATTATAACAGAATCTTAACAGACCTGAAAATTATTTTCCGTTCCTGACAGATTTGAGTGTAATGCATTTTCCATTTATTTTGTATTTATATTTTCCATCTGTATTTTGTTCTTATTTTAAATATCCATTCTCCTTTCTTCTTCTACATTTGTTAATTTCTTTATTTTTTCCAGTAGCCTATCGAATGATTATGAACGTATTTTATCTGCTGTCAGAATTAATTCTTAGTCATTTGTGACCAGAATATTCGTTCTCATATAAATTACATGGAGTACAAGAATATCAATAAGGGTAGAAGGAAAACCACTCAAGATTTGAACCCCGTTAAATCCCACAACCTAAAAGTGTACAGAGTGACCTCTACACCAACATATGACCATAAGTATATATATATTTTTTTCAATATCATTTTCAGACTACAGGTATCGTAAAAATATAAACGTATCTCTAATACATAATTTAATTTAAAAATGTAATAGATTCTTACCTCTTTTATCGTTTTGTCAACAAAACAGACAAGAGATCTGCAATCTGATAATCATATTTTCCACAACTTTCACAAAATACGTGTAAAGACGTTTCAAACGTTTCTGTCCTATACTGATTCAGATGTTTATCGTAAACTAACTGTTTACAAAACATCATAGATTCAGAGGGCCTTGACTTTGTTTTACAAACTGATCAATAAATAATATGCACAGCCTACGATATATGTCGAAATATATGTTTGTTGCTTGGTTGGTTGGCGATCATTTGTAATATCACTATTATCAGGTATTATAACCTCAAATGTTGAAGAATTTAAAAGTCGTGTAAGAAACAATATATAAAGCTGCAATACAAATCAATAAAACCTTCTTTGGCAATCAACCGCGTCGACTGGTTACCGTAGTAAATCGACGTTTCGGAAACCAATTGACGCGGCTGATTGCCCAAGAAGATTTTATTGACTGTACTCGCCGCGAAAGTCTCAAATCCTGCAATATAAATATTCACTAGCTATTAAACCCGACGTTTAAACAAGATCTATCATTCTGGAAAATTATCGCAAAAATACATGATTCGTAATGACAAAGTTAATTGTAATTTTTATACTGTGTGCTGTTTTAAATAATCGAATAGAACTGCAGGGATTTAAACTTGCATGTACCACTGTAAACATGAACTACACAAGAAAATAATAAAGTCGATTCTAAAGGGTTCTGACGACAGGAGATTACAATTAAAATTATTTATTGTCTGGACTTTTTCCATCGTCTTTTTTAAAAGAAGAAAACCACGACGTTTCGGAGACTGGGTTCTGTCTCCGAAACGTCGTGATTTTCTTCTTTAAAAAGGGACGATGGCAAAAGTCCCGACAATGACTAATAAACAAATAAAGATAAGTATAATTGAAAGAAACAGAACAAGCAAAATGACAAACAGGCAAGTTTTTTCAATAAAAATATGGTTTTCAAAGAAATTTTATTGTAAAATTTAACCAAAAAAATTATTTTCTCTCATTCTATACGGGGTCCATGAATTGCCCATGAAATGGGTCCTGTTGTTACAATTTTCAATAAATATGTTTTTAAGTAGAGTACTTTAAATTTTCTGTTATTATTTACGTTTAATTTTCTGATACCCATAAAACGTGTAATTTCCTCATTCGTTGAGTTGTTTATAAAAAGTCTCAAGCACACTGGGGTTATGACATTTACAACAAGATAAAATGGAGTAGCAAAACACTGACGTGTCGTTATGGAACCATGAAGTACATCGTTATTTCAACTAATAAAATATCCACATGCGGCCTCTTGGCACCAGTTGCTTTATTTTATGGATTCTTTACACTGAGTGTACTTGCAACTTGAATGTCGGATTCGTGGCTTTCAATCTGTTTGTCAGCATATTTCTTAACCCCGAAACCACTGGACAGATTTCGATTAAATATAATATTATATTTCTACATTAAAAATATCGTTTTAGTTCCTATAGGTCAAATGTAACTCATTCATTACATAATGGTCAAATCGAACTTCATCGACGTATTAAAGAAACGCTCACCGTGAAACTTGTTTGTTCAAGATACAGAACATAAAACACTTTGTTATAAAACTCTTTTTTGAAACATGTTTCAATGGGACCTGTTTAGCCAAACACGAGGAAAATATCGTTCAAGTGAGTTTAATGTGAATGACATTGGATCTGCAGTGTAACAGAAGTGATCATTGGCGTTCATTTGTTTCTATTATATTCTTGAAGTAAGCTCGATTACAAAATGGAAGCCAGGCGAGACAGAAGTGACGTTTGAGATGGCGGAAGAAAACAGATATCGTACACATAATTGAATTAGATTTCGTTAAAAATGTGTATTTAAACGTTAAGTGAATTAATAACTGTAATGTTCTAACTGATATACTGGATGGTGAAGCATCAATCTGGGACGCTAACAGTCACTCAGCCAGTCAAGAAATTTGTAGACATTTTGGAATCTACCTACCTAGTTACATGTCCCAGTCAATCCATCCCGTTAAGGTTTAATTTAAATTTATCTCTCCCACTTATTCTACACGCCCGTGAAATATTCCTTAGTTATTTAAATATTTAATTGTAGACTAAGAATGACCTCATTTAAATTTGTGACGTTATTTCAAGACTATCAATCGTCATTTTATCAGAGACAAAATAGGAAAGATAAAATAAGAATAGATTTCTCTGGGTGTCAGTTTTCTAGGGGCAGCAATTTCTACTCTCGGACGCACGTGTAATGTAAGAGCTCTTGGATCGCTTTAGTGTGGGAAGTTAATGTATAACACGTGATAATGGGTGGCCTTGAAGCCAACCTCCACCCTCAAGGAACAATAATGTCCAGAGTTACGACACAGCTAATTATATCCAGAAAAGAAACAATCTTTTCTAGCGAAAGAGATGGAGTACTAGGAAAAAGTCTAGAGGATTATTCACGTGCTTTCAAGAATCATATGCATGTTCATATACGGCTGGTATGACTGTTTCAGTGTTCTGACTGTGTGTCAGCAGCAACGTACAAGCAGCGATGCCTGGTGTCTGCTATTTCATAACACGTTGAAAAATACGAGCTGTCTCAAAATGAGTCTCAGTCCTGAGACAAAGTAATGAAACCGTTACATTCTGAAAGATATCGAGCGGGGCTTTGGATCTTTATAGACCGAAATCGCATTCCAATTTACGTATTATAATCCTGATTCCGGAAACAATGTCCCTATAAATATCCCTAAGCAATTTGAATCAAAATTAATTTTACAATAAAACTACGCAGGTATTTTTTTTTACATTGCGAACTGCGTACAAAATTATATTTGATTAAATTTACGTGTTATTAATTTTTATCAGCATTACTGTCTTCCCATCACAATTATCCATCTAAAGTTTTCCTCTTTCGTTATTTTACAGTTGTTCATATAGTGAACCTGAAAATTAAAATATACGAAACAATAATCTTGCCTGTTGTTTTGTATGGGTGCAAAACGTGGTCTCTCCCTTTAAGAGAGGAACACAGATTGCAGGTGTTGAGGAGGATATTTGGGCGTAGGAGATAAGACGATGGGGTCTGGAGAAATCTGCATAATGACGAACTTAAAAATCTGTACTCCTCCCCCAATATTGTCAGGGTGATTAAGTCGAGAAGAATGAGATGGGCTGGGCATGTAGCGCGCATGCATGGGAAAAGACGTGTGCACCGGGTATTGGTTGGGAAACCTGAGGGGAAGAGACCGCTGGGGAGACCTAGACGTAGATGGGAGGATAATGTCAGACGGGATCTATGGGAGATAGGAGTTGAAGGAGACTGGATTTCGTTGACCCAGGACAGGGACCTGTGGAGGGCTTTGGTTAATTCGGTGATGAACCTTCGGGTTCGGTAAGCCATCTAGTTAGTCAGTTAGTTTATATGGTGCTGGTGTAAATATTCGATATTTTTATATTTCCTAAGTATGTTCTGTGTATTTATAATGATTTTGAAACTAAATATAATGTAGGCCGAGTCCTTCTTGAAAAGTTTCCTTATTCACAAAATTTTATAGAAACTAAAGAGTGGTTACCGTGTTCACAAGACCCTGCCATCGAACCTTAAACTGAGGTAGTTGAATCCTGTTCATATCTACCATAACATACAGCAGATCTACTATATTCTACTGTAGTATGCTGATCTAACTATCCTAAGCTACCCTTTCAGTTTTCATGCCGTTGTATTTTAGTTTTAAAAAAAATAATAATTGTGAATGCTTTCGTATGAACAGGCAGTAATCAGGGATGAATGTCAAACCGGTAAGAACTGGTTCAGACAGGACAGGAATTTTCATGCTGCTATATAGACTTTGCTCAAACACGTAATACAGCAAAACGAATTCAAGCCCTAGGAATAGAAACTGTTTATCTCTGATGCTTTCAAGTTCGTGTCTTGTATAATAATTTAGTCAATAAATTTAACTTCCGTGCTTACTAACAGCTAGTTTATTTCAGTTTGTTTCTCTTTTGAAATTACTGTCCACCCACCATTCACATAATTTTCAGGTATTCTGGGAGACAACATTGGCTAGCCGTTATAAAACCAGGGCAAAGCTGACGAATAAAATTGTTCAATTACACAAATTTTTATAAAAATCTCAACGCTACTCAAATCCTACCTCTTACCTTCTTTATTTATTCATAGTTTTAAAGACGCTTTCCTTGTAGACCAAAACTGCACGGCGTCGAAACCCTAATTATCCAAGCAGGTCTGTCATAACTATTAGACGTTCCCAAGAAATCGGAACATCCCTAATAACTTACAGGAATACATATAGGAATAAAACAGTATATACAGTGTTAATTAGCCGCCACGGTGGTCTAGCGGTCATAACACTAGCCTTATAACCCTCAGGTCTCGGGTTCGATTCCCGGCGGTGCCCGAATTTATAACTTGTGTTGGGCAAGGCCGTGGTTTAGGCAACACGGAGTTTTCCTCCGGGGGTTCCCCGGTTTCTCCGTGGCATCCCAACAATTACTCCACTCACACACAGAAGAAGGCAATGGCAAACCACTTCTGGATCATCTGCCAAGAACGTATATAAACAGGTCCCAGTCCGAGAAAAGGATGGAAGGATCCTGTTCATATGGACCTGTCGTCAGACAGGACACTAAATAATAAAACAGTGTTAATTATGTGAGAATAAATGCATAATTCGTTCTAGTTTTGCTTCTTCAAAGTAGCAGGCGTCCAAATATGAATAGGACTTATTTATATTTAAATATGACAATTAATTCTTCTAAAGCCAAGTAAATTAGACATTTACGGGTGTTTTTATGAAATTTGGTGCTTAATCTGACGTCCGCTTTTATTCTGAAGTTCTTTATACATAGCTGCCACCAATATAAAACTGAAAACGGGATAAATCATTGCTAATCGATGCAGCTTTTAAACTTTCATAAAGCTGGAGATTTTACAAATACGGAACAACTTTTTCGTATCTTGTATGGAAAACCCTGTAACTCTTGGAGATGAGTCATGCAGTTACAGCCAGAGCCGGGAAATGACAGTTGCGTTCAACTTTATCAATAAACGCATTGTAGATATGACGCAGGACATCGCTGCGAAGCTAATGGTGATGGTGATTATCTTTCGATTTTCCAGCAGATTCGAAAGGAAGCGGCAATTTTTATTTGTTCAATATTATATTATCGTACGTTACATGATGGATGAAAACCGCAAAGGAATCTCACATGGACTACAAAGCTTGGTTTTAATTTTATAAGCCTTCCGTATGCTAGACCACACTGATAAGTTACTGGGGAAAACCTGCCTTTTATGAAAAGAAAAGGAATGGTGAATTATCCCGAAATAAAAGAGGTGGGAGGTTATCTAATTGCAAAACAATGGATGTTATGTCTTTTTCATTACTTTAAAGTGCCGCGCAAGTAAATAACTAGGAAGGTGCTACCTGTTCACTTACGATTGCACAGATATTTGTGGGTATCCGACGTAGTTCAGCTAGGAAAGTACAGGTAGCCCTCGATTTGCGCCAGTCGAATTTGCGCCGATTCAGAATAACGCCGATTTTGAAACAAGAAAATCAAAGAGTGAAAAAAGTATTATTATTTATAACGTTTTACAATGTTTCTCGTACTGATTCTTATACTAAATCTTAATTCTTACATCACTGATTTTTAATACAAATTATAAATACAGTCATCTCTGCAATTACATATGTTTCGTTAACGCGAATTTGCTCCAATGAGATCGATGAATCTGTAAAAGCTGTTTGTGAATTTCAAACTTTTGCATATACGAGTTTGCTCTTGTGCTACAACGAAGAGGAGCGTTATGGCATCCATGAGGCCCTATCGTGAAATTTTGAAAGAAAGAAAGAAGAAATCACGACAGTCTACACTACATGCCTTCTTTAAAAAAATATGACGATCCTCAACCAGGGACTTCGTCAGAGAACTAATCACGCCATCGCCGATTGTAAGTGCATAAAATATATTTTTTAAATTCCCTTTATTTTATTTACGTTATTTCAGAGCTTTAAATGCAATGTCATTATATTACTCGTCAATGTTTGGGTGCTGGGAACGCATGGCATTGATTTATATTATAAAAGAGTTCCAATTTACGCCGATTCTGATTACGCCGGCGTAAATCGAGGGCTACCTGTATACGAATACTGGCTGGGCGACTGGAATTTGATTCCCATCAAAGGCACACGCATTATCTCTTCATGACTACATCCAGACTGTCATTGGGTCAGATTAATTATCCTGTCCAGCGATCAATGGGGTCCTTTCAGAGGATAATAAAACCACATCTGAAGCTTGCCATTTGCCTCCACATAGTGTGAAAGTTGTGAATATATGTTACGAAGTACGAAATTAATCTACGAATAATTCATTTGTCAGTTTGCCTACTAGCAAAATACTGGGACTGAGGTATATGAATAAAAGTGATTCTTAGTTTATTAAACAATGCTTTTTCAACTGCAGATGATATTTAACATAAAATGAAACGTGAATGCGATCACTAATGAACAGGCTACTTCGAAAGGAAACAAGTTTTCGTTTCTTGGATTGTTTAACGACACTTTCTAAACTGCGTTGCGTATAGCGATGATGGGAGGATGATAGTCAAGAACTAGGAAGTATGTGAGAAAAGCTGCCGTGGCTGGAGTAAAAGCACGGATCTAAGACAGAAGAAGTGGGAAATTTAGAATATTACGTAATGAACACACTTGTTTGTTTAATTATCATGCACAGGTCAACTTGTAAGTACGCTGTTGGGACAGTTACCGTAAATGTAGAAATGTAGGTAGGACGCAGAGACAGAAATTCACACGAACAAAGATACTTCTTGGAAGACGACATTAAGATGGATATTATAAAATAATATATTATGACTGGATCGTATATGAAAGCGAAGTAGAATGTGTCCAGTGGCAGGTTTTTAGTTAACGACATTGAAACTTCAAAACGTGTCAGGACAAATTGTTTCCCGGCTGAGATTCGAACCGGATTTGTCACCTCTGACCCGATCTTCGCAGGCAAGGAGTTTGCACCATGTCTTTTGCATAGACTCGGAAATCAAGTGAGTTACGTGACGTCAGAAGGGCAAATCTGGTACTGCATGGCCTTACAAACAACCTTGCAGGACTCGTAACGGTGTTTTAAGGCGCAAGAGTGCATCACGACGCTAGAAAGTGAAGGGTTAAGGACGATGTAGCTGTAAAATTAAGTAATAGTTTCTAGCACTTGATTCCGGGTCACACTTCACCTCAATGAGATGTTTTATGTTCCGGAAGTGAACGTTCGCCAGTCGTCCTTCTACGTATCAGCTCCATAGTTACAATTGTGAATTATTGTTCACAATGACGGACAGAATATGCAAACTGAAGTTTATTTTTTTCACTTGATTGATGATGAACTAGTGTTAACGATAGGTTGTCGGAGATAGCATTGTGGATTGCGTCGGCATATTTAAACCGTCCTTAAGGGTGCGCATCTGTAAGAAAACTAAGGATTCAGAGAAAAACGGAGGGCAGACCGGCCTGACGAAACGTCGGCCTATTAACTAAACAAAGTCTCTATAGGAGTTTGCATTAAATATCTTCGAACGTCGCGATCGATTGGTTAACACTCCTGCTTTTTATTCGGGATATCCCATGTTTAAATTTCTGCCCGGAAACCCACTTTTAACTGAGACTCTCCATGGCTCTCCTCCGTCCCTGTAGGCAAATGCGGAGATAGTAATTTAAATCAGGCCACTACCACTACCTCTTATATCTTTTCCAATTTATCAATCACTAATCATCTATTTTTATACGCTATGTAGTCTCAGCTGCTGACAGCGTCGTTAAATAAGACAAATGCAAAATGCTTTAACACGTCGAGTCTGGCGGATTCCCACGAAATAATAGGAGGTGCGATCGGAAACTTTCCAGACTGCGCCTATAAAAACCCGTACACTTATCTCAGGTATTAAATTCATCCATCACCCTCGAAGTAGTTCCCCTGGGAGTGAACACAACGATCCCAGCGCCGCTGCCAAGCCTGGAAGCATCCCTGGAAATCTTTCTTTGTCAGCCTGTCAAGCACCATCTGCGATTCTGCCTGAATCTCTTCTATCGTCTCAAATCTCCTTCCCTTTAGCTGAATTTTCATCTTTGGGAAGAGGAAGAAGTCACACGGAGCTAAATCTGGCGAATAAAGAGGGTGCGGGATGACGGCCATGGTGTTTGAGGCCAAAAACTGCCGAACTTTGAGGGCGGTGTGCGCTGGCGCGTTGTCATGATGCGTCGCATGTGGAGTTCTTCCTTTAGAATCAGCTGACAGGTCCCATAGCCTATCCCAACAATGTCGCAAAAGTCGTTGATGGTACGACGTCGATCTTCGTGAATGGCCTGCCGAATCTTCGTAACATTTTCGGGCGTTGTGCTCGAAGATGGTCGTCCAGAACGCTCGTCATCATCGACAGAGGTTCGGCCATTTTTAAAACGTGAATGCCACACAATAGTTTGTGCACGACCCATTGCGGACTCCTCAAATGCTTGCTTTAGCATTTCATAGGTGTCCGTAGCCGTTTTGGCGAGTCTTTGGCAAAATTTTATGCACACACCATTCCGAAATCGCAGGAGGGTCGGTGTAATGCAGTACCAAAACGCCCGTAACTAAGAAACAAATGCCAATTCGATGATGCCGGCTGGCACACTGATTCACTATGAATGTAGGCCGCACCCCCTAGCGGCAGAAGCTCGTACTACATCCGGTTCGCCCTCTATTGACACAGTCTTGAAACTTTCCGATCGCACCTAGTAAGACACATGTCCGGCGACTTCTTTCAGACATAATCCTGAAGTCGCATTTCGGAATAAAAGGGAATAAATTTTCTAATTTTTACCGAATATGACAATTCAGGGACACTCCTGAAAATTTCCCTGAAACAGAAACGGAACCTACTGTCTCCTGGAGTACTTGATCAAGGTTTCGTCATTTCCTGTTCCTAGTGACTAGTGTCTGTCAACATAATTATTACAGTCGCCGTCAGCCAAGGCCTCCGTGACGTTTAAGATTATATGCAACCAAGGCCGAAGCCATCTTGACGTACGAAAAGATACAACCACTGGGCATTCAGCAGACAGACGACTTTGCCTACTGCGTTTTCTTTATAAAAATATCAAGAGTCAACATTAAATCTCCACTTCCTCACCTTGAGTTTCTGCAAACAAGACTAATTTGTGGACTACATGGATAAAGGTTACATATCTCAATTCAAGAGTTAAAACAGGAAAGAACATAAACCCAAGGACCTAGCATGATACGCAGTCCTCAATTAACATTCCAAGTTAATAACTACGTGAACTATTATCATGTACTTTCTGCTTAGCACGGTGGCTTCTCGTGGACATCGTGAGACAGGCAGCTTACGTGTCTCTTCACAATATTTCAGATTCTTTGTACTCAGAAATTTATCCTCCATTACTCTGCCCTCATGTACCACCATCACTGACTGTGAGGTGGATGATAGACCTTTCAAATCTCCACGCTTTTTTGAAATTGTCCATAGATGAAATTAAGAAGACGGGCAGGCATGCAGAACGCATAGTACAGATTGAAATGCATATATAATTTTCGTCGTAGATTAAGAAGATAATATTAAAATAGATCTTCAAGAAATGGTGTGAGGAAAAATACTGAATTCATCTGACTCAACAGTGTCCAGTGACACGCGCAGAAATAAACATTTTTAGAATTTAGTGTGCTTTTAATATCCTCGTGAATGATATTCCAATAGTAGAATAGTGGATCCAAATGTGAAATTTTGATTTTGTGCTGTCTTTCCCATATATTTTAACTTCGAAACACTTCCTAAGTAATTGTCAACTGTCTTTATTCAATCGTCCTACATCACGACTTGTCTGGGCAATTACGTACTAGTATCTAATAGGATGTGTAATTGCTTCTGACTGCATTGCCAACCCTTTGTCACAACCAACAAGACTTCGACCTTGCCCGGGGGCGACAGATGCAGTAACGGAAGATACTGCAATTCGCGAGCGGAGAGCAAGTTGGCTGGCCGAGTGCCTGTAGCGGGCTGACTAGTTTTTGTTTGATGACTGCGATGTTGTTTTATTTCTTAAGATCCCTCCTAAAATAGTACAAGTTGCACATCGGAAACCCAGTTTGAGATCACCGACTCAGATCACAAGATTGGCCGGTGTTCCAAGAATTTCATCGGCTGTCATCTTGTTTTCGTCCAGGGTTTGGTCTTTTGAATTCAACCCCTTGGTCCTTGAGAATAAAGAGGCAGGTACAAAGTTCTTTCAGCGGAAGTTATGTCGTGACTGTGGTAGTACGTGTGTGGTAGATCTGAATTTGCTGCTTGTATCTTAAAGCCAATATTACTTCTATGTTGTCAACGTTAGTGACAAAGGCAAATTCTTAAGCTCTCCCGAGGTTTTCAAATTTTACAAACGAAGATTGACGTAAAGGGACAGAAATTACATTGTATGCATGTCACCCACTGTGATTTTACCGACGTTTCAGAGGTATATTCTGTCTCCATCATTAGGGTGACCATTAAAGGATTTCACACTATTCTTCGGCCAACATAATTTGTATCTGAAGTCTAATATACTCAAACATAAACATTTAAATTGTGTTTTATAACTCGGTATCACATTTACATCTCTACTGCTTTGCCCTCCGAGGAAATGGACCGTTTGATACAAGGCTGAAATGGATCAGAACAGATCTGGACATGGTAATAAAAAGTAAATACCCTGCTCCAGCCCGTATTCGGTATTCCGGCTACTTCTTAAATAAAATTAACAACTTTCTTTTGTATAAGCTGCCGATGTACTCTTTCCTCGCCATCTTCCTTCCTCATATTCACATTCCATCACGTGCAACCAACTATTCCTGCGGTAATAATGAACACAAAACGTCTTCATAATCCAGTGCATAATGACACTATATCAACTTCGGAAGATGGTTTGCGTCAAAACGTGAAGGCAAGCTAAAACCTTCAGTCCAGGATGCCTGAATGTGTCAAAAGTGGTATTTAATCTTTGGTGTACCAGAGGTAATAGTTATCCAGCTGATCGAGAAATTTCCGCCTTTTATGAAACCCGAAGTCTTAACACCATATTCAGAAAAGTCGCCAATGGTACTTATCCTGGGGCATATCAATCCGAACCACGCCTTCACATTCTGTTTCTGCAAAAGACATTTTCCCTCTATGCTTAGGTACATGTGTTATCATTTATCGTCTCTTCCATGCGTGCTACAGTTCAACCCATCTCATCTTCCCTTATTTTCTCATCCCAACAATATATATAAAATCATGCATGCAAACAAAACTGTTTACACTTGAAAAGACACTTAGTACCAAACGCGTTTCGCCCTCAAGAGGTCATCATCAGTGCCACTGACAGTTTTATTTCTAAGCATGATTTTATATATCAATAACACTGCACTGTATTCAAGGTTTCAAGACTAACAATATATGATGAAGAGTACTTATTATGAAGCTTCTCGAAATGTAACTTTCTCCAGGTTTCGGTTACTTTCTCCGTCATATTTTCAAATATTCTCTTCGGCATTCCTTCTGAATCACTCTCAACCTATGTCCTTCCCCTTAAAGTTAGACCCCAAGTTTAACAACCGTACAAACCCGTAAAATTAGACAGGAGAGGAGAAGACGAAACAGAAAGTTACCAAGCGGATGGCAAGTACTTAATAACTGGGTTAAATTATGTACCAGGAACACGAAAAGTTTCTGTCTGCTTGGATACAGTTCTCAAGAGGCAGGCACGCAAAGTCGGTGAGACATTGCTACCAACTGAAAGCACATGTAGACAATTTTATACCTCGCATTTATTCTAAATGCTTTTAAACACTCGTGTATCCGAAAAGATGTAAAGAATTCCGCATAATGGAGGTTAATCTTGACCCTCAGCGAAGGATGTTTGAGTTCTTGCCAGTAGTGGCAATGATTCTGAAAAAGAAACAAAGATGCGTGCTCTTCTCAGCTTGTAGCAATTTATTGTAGACTGCTGAAACTAGAAGTTGATATTACGAAACCTAGTCTGCTGTTTCTGCAAGGTGCAAATACTTAGAGGGAACTACAAGAACATACAGTTAACTAGCAAACACGGTATTCAGGACGGCTATAATCGAAACCCCGATTGACCAGCCCGAAGCCAGTACTAACTTAACTACCTAGTTCACTAATAGACATCAGCACATAGCATTGACAGACGCTTGAAATTGATATAAAAAACCCGAACATGAACGTTCACGACTTTCATATTTGAGATTTTAGTCAATCAAACGCTCTTAAGTTGGCAGCAAATATACGTCTCTGGTTTCGACCCAGTGTGACATCAAATGGATATGGGATTCTATTTACAGCTGTATTTGGGAGGTTCAGAGATCAAATCTCGGCCCAAGGGCCGGATATTCTGACTGCGTTTTTTTTTCTTTCAGTTTTTAAGTTTTCCCCAAGTCGCAAATACGGGGATAGTATCTTAAATTATGCCACAAACACATCCACATACTTTCCAGTCCTCCATTTATTAATCATTTTTATCATTCGACGCTAGCCTATATAATGCGATCTACTGACAATATCGTAAAATACACCTCAAATAAAATACAACTGCAAAGCTGAGTACTCACCTCCACCTAAAGCCGAGCATACGATTATGTGCCATGAGTCTTCGTGAGGTGGTGCTTAAACAGACGGACAATATAACCTAACCACTGTGGCACTCCTCGCCCTTGACTTTCTATCAGTTTAGCCGTTTAGTGGATAATGACAACGTAAGGGGCAATATTAAAATAACTATATAGAGGAAATAAAGTGTTACAAATTATATAAACACAAAAAATAAATTTTTCAATTTTTGAAAGCAGCTCTAATGGACGGCCGCCGCCACTGCCTAACCCTTTAATGGGTGAGTTCAAAGCAATTCTTAATAATGTAACAGTTGAACTAAGTTCAGTCAGTACAGCGACAAAGCTACGGGCATCATGACCGGAGATGATTCCCGACAGGGGGAGGATTTCCCTTTGCCACAACATCCAGACCGGCTCTGGGGTCCACCCAGACTCTTTTCCAATGGGTACCGGGATCCATTCCTTGGGTTTAAAGCGGAAAAAGCGTGAAGCTAATAATTCACTACCATCCAGTGGCGAGGCAAATAATGCGTAGATTTACAGCAGAATTTTCCTGTGTAATTTTGTCACTGAATTCATATCGGCATCATTCTGGCTTCCATGCACAAAATCACAGTTGGCAAATGTGTGTTATTTTGTGGGAAGCTGAGAATGATTTATAATTGCTTCAAATATTAAGTATAGTTTTATTTAGGAAGAGTCCCGCGCCGTAACCTCGCGGTCTGAGGCATCATGCTTCGGACCGGCGATACGGAATGCGCGCTGGTTCGAGTCTCGGGGGAGAAGAAATTTTCTCATGAGATTTTCGACCAGTGTATGGGACCGATGCCAACCCAGCATCGTGAGGAAATTGGGGAGCTACAATGAGTAGTGTAATCCGGTCATGAAAACTAGCAATGACTGGGGGTTCGTCGTGCTGACCACACGTCACCCTATATCTGGTTGGATGATCGTTCGCCTCTGCTTAGGCATGTGAACGTGAGGCCAGCAGTCAAGCCACGGATTTAATTTATTTAGGAAGAACTGTTTTTTATCGAAAGTGCTTTCTTCATTCTACGTACGTACACCATTCTCTCTCAAAACTTGCATGAGCACAGGGTTTTCAAAAACGTTTAAAAACAGTATAAAAACGAAACATGTTCTACTAGAAACGTTCTTTCCTTTTGTCACAATGCCAGTTTGAATTTAACATTACAACAGAATCTTGGTTAAATTTGGCAGTTGTTACACCCACTACGACCTCTGTTGAAGCCTAACACCTACTCCATGTCTTCTTAATCTTTCCCACATATGGGTCACATTCACGCTTGCTTATCGTTTGGTGGGCCCCAGCCTTATAAATTAAGACAATTTATGATAATTCATTGCAGTTCATTAAACGTACTCCTACAGCTGACCTACCATTGCAGACAGGTTCGCAAACATATCAGTTTTCTTCTACAAAATCCCCCATTAGTGAGATATTTTACATTTCTTATGATTAATGTTAAATACCTGGTTTAATTTCTGTTGTTATTTTTCTTATGCATTCCTCTAAGCGTTTCTCAGTTCCATGCATCTTCATTCTTGTTATAAAGAAGTTCATTAGGTTTAAACATTTCTCACGGAGAGAGTTACTGGGAAAAACCAATTAAATTAAATGTTTTCTTATATTACGTAACTATTTTCCATATGGTATGACCAAATATTATACAAAATAGTCGCGGGCCGCATAATAATACCCCTATGCCCCTTTATTTTCGTGTTACTAGGAATTGTTATTTCATAGTTAAAATTCTGTCTTTCATCCCACCAGTGTCCATGATCTTCAATATTTTCCGGAACGAAGACTACGAAATTTTATTTGGCATTGACCTGCCAAAAGTCTTGGCATGCCGCCACTGTAGTGATATATTCTTTGGTTGCGTACCAACCAGTATCGTGGTCATCTTAGACTGCAAAAACGTTGGCTGCGTACCCAATTCAATTATACTTTAATTTGTCACTGGGCACTTCACGACCTGGCCGCAAAATCTTCTCGAAAATGTAGTGCAAAGTGGCCACGTGTCGACAATTTTGCTCGTACATAGCTCAAAGTTAACTGAAATAAGTTTAAATCTGTTAAAACGGCGATCGAGGGATTCCCCAGGGAAAAAAAGCAACCGTGTTATCCAAGATAACCGCGGTAATCGAAGTGGTCATAATAACCGAGGTCATGTGTACTTCCACACTGATATATAACGACGCACAGAAATGCTTGTGTAAGTCTTCAAGTGAAGGAATGGTAATTGTTCAATTTGAAACCAAAATGGAATGTGTCGATAAATTATAATAAAACTCCCCTTTATCAAATTTCTTAAAAAAATAATTCAACTGGCCTAGAGTTGTTTCCTGCGGACTGACAGATATGGCGAATTTGATAGGCTAATTCTTCCAACTTTTCGTTGCACACGCGCCTAAAGACGAATTTAACTCTATTTTGTGTCATAAGTGTAAATCACGTATCGATCCCTAAATACATTAAAGAAATATGTAATTGTTGAGACATGCACTTTCTTGGATTCGAACCAAGATCGTATGGGTGATTTTGAAGTTAAATTGCCTGCATGAATCCGAGACGAATAAGAGGGAGATAGAAAGAAGAAACATCAGAAATAAATACAGAATCCATAGTTGATTTGCAGTTCAAGGAAATATTTTGAACGCCTCACGAAGCATATTGATAAAAAATGTAAGAGACGGATTACGTTAGAGAACAAGCAATATTAAGCGAACTGCATGGACTTCACATTATCAAAAAATCTTTAATTTCTTAGTAAAAAAACAACGCAGATAAACAAATATCTGCATATATTTTACACAGGCACTTCATTAATGAATGCCGTATCATGGTTTTTAGTATATTTTTAACAGACCTCCTTAATATTCAAATACAGAATTATTCTTATCTTTTGGCCGAATTGATCAAAGTCAGCCAGGGAGGCTAATTAAAATGAAACCTCTAGCAGAATTCGTGCAGGTAAAACATTTGTCTGATACAATTCCTATTCAGAATGACATGAAAGAGGGAGATTCTCTATCGCCGCTGCTTTTGAATTTTGCTTCAGAATATGCCATCAGAAACGTTCAAGAAAATCAGGGCAGTTTGTAATTGAATGGGACACGTCAGCTTTTGGTCTATGCTGATGATATTAATCTGTTTGGTGATAACATAATACTATAAAAGCAAACACAGAAACACTCCTAAGAGCTAGTAGGGAGGTTGGGCTAGAAATAAATGCAGAAAAGACTAAATATATTATCATGTCTCGGAATCAGAATTTAGGACGGAACCAGAATATAAGCATGGCAAATGAATCGTTCGAAAATATGACAAAATTCAAGTACTTGGGGGCGACACTAAAAAGTCAGAATGACGTTCATAACGAAATCAAGATCAGATTAAATTTAGTCCAAAATCTTTTGTCCTCTCGTCTCATATAAAAAAAGGAATTTTAAAATATGTGAAAGTGTGATTTTGCCAGTTGTGCTGTATGGGTGCGAAACTTGGTCTCTCACTTCGAGCGTCTTTGAGAACAGACTGCTAAGGACGAAATTTGGGCCTAAAAAGGAGGGAGACGGATCATGGGGAAAATTGCATAATGATTAGCCTCACAGCCTGTATTCCGTACCTGATATTTTTAGGATAAATAAATCGAGGGGTTTAAGTTGGGCGGGACATGCAGAACGCATGGGGGGAGGGGTACTTACAGGGTATAGGTTGGGAGGCTTGAATGGAGGAGATCTCTGGGAAGACCTAGGTGTAGATGGGAGGATAACGTTAAGATGGACCTTTCGGAGACAGGACTCGATAGAGCGAAATGGATGCAGTTAACTCAGGACAGAGTCCGGTAGCGTGCTTTTGTGAACACGGTGATAAACCTTCGAGTTCCATAAAGAAAGTGGGCTATTCTTTGACAAATCGAGTACACAATCGACTTTTCAAACATGATCTTTCACCATAGTTCGCGTGGGTAGATTTTTTTAAATTCGGGTTGCAAAGAAGCACGTGACATGACAGAGATCTAGGATACATTTTACGTCTTAAAAGCAGGTATGGTCTCCTAGCAACCAGGCCGTACAAGACAACATGGATGGCAGGAAGGAAACTGAGGCGGCGGAAGGATTTCATGTAGTCGTAAGAGATTACTGATCTCAGCCGAAGTCATGACGACGGAAGAGTTATTGTAACAGGTCTTCTTTTACAGCGCAACGTTTTCCGGACACATTTCGTAATTTGTTTGTTGTCCTCGGCTAACACTTCACGGCCACGTGTACACATATAATCAAACCATTATATAAGGAGTCTCTTTTCTGACATTGGGCTGTCTATAAATACACAGCCTGTTTTCGGATTTGCAAACCTTTTGGCGGAAAGCCATTAGTCTGAGCAATAGTTTACCACTGGAAGTAACATCCAACACCGTACTGGCTGACCCTGAGACATAACCTCCAAACTGGCACGGAGACGTTATACAATGGCAAGAATCCTAGTAATCTTTAAACAATTTCTAAGGATCTTGTCGGCTTTTCAAAAGATTTGCAATAAAGCCAAAAAAGGGGCATCAGACAAAAATTAAAAGACGTGCTCTTTGATTTATGTATCAGAATTAAGTGATACAGCCAACATTGTGGGCAACTTTCAGAAAGGCGAGTCTTTGGTTACTGAATGTCGCTGTACCAGCTGGAAAGCTTATACAGCAGCGAATTGGGAGAGAAGGTGATTAAGAATGGTGAACTGGTAAGGATTTGAAAATAATGTGGCGGTGGTCGGTGAAAAATTAGACTACTATTCCGGTATTCACCTTTAGGAGACTGAGGAAAATCACAAATAACCAGGATAACCGGTAAACCGGAGGAGATATGAAGCAGATAAGTAAGGAATACAAGTGTTACCGACACAGGTTTTAAGGTTTTGCTGGTGCAGGAATTTGAGCGTTACCGTTGTAAGGAAGAAGTGAATAATTTAGACGTAGACCTGTTACATAACGCATTTTTGAACTTGGTGTAAAAAAGAGTGAATCCTAGGATAATCCGATGGGCTGAGTATTTAGATGGGATGGAGGAGAGAGAATTAATTACCGAATTTTTATGCAAAACACATTAGGAAACGACCACTGGACCACTAAGAAAATTATGTAGTAATTGACATTAAGCAAGACATTAGAAAATTTGTAAGAATGAGGCAGGTGGAAAAGAACGTGTTCCTAATACAGTTTATATAACATTTGGATTTCGCTACCATATTCAGTGTTGGTTCTGTATTCTTTTATACTTGTACACACTTCTTGTTTCCTACGGACTGGCCCCCTCGCCACTAAATACACAAGACTTTAAACCATTAAACTTACGTCTTTACATCCTACATTTAGGTGAGGTTGCATTTTAGTTCTCAATATGCATAACCTATAATGCACACACAAAACTTCCGCCATTTGTTAAAAGTCATGCGTAATAGCATTCATAGCGCAACTGCGAAGAAAAACAATTCAGTTTGACCTTGATTCGTATTATATTTATATACGTTATGCCTGTCCTTCAAACAAATCATGTGCAGACGTTGATATACGTAATGATTGCAGAATGATGTTTGTATGAATACTTACAGAGGTTAGGTAGACTGTTATATAAAATTCTGTATAAAAGATTAGCTTTTGTGAAAGACGTATTTGTTCCAAGAAAATCCTTCATTCTGCTTCCTGTTACAATTGACTGTAACAAGAACACGAGAACATATCTCACACGGATTAAATCGAGTCTTCCAACCAAGTTATTTTATGTGCCGCGCTTTGTAAAACATTTTTCAATTAATTTCTTCGAATGCAAACTAGAGATGAGAATCCACAATTTCCCGGAAATTAACACTTCGCGATGTCAGTGGAAATGTAATGACGCACCGTTCCATGATTTGCGACAAGGGTCCCTTCTCATGACAACTAAATGTTATAAGGTTTTAGCGACAATTCGTCAAGAAGGGTAACAAATTCATTTCCTAAATATTAAAATACTTGTTCATAACGAATGTTTCATAAACAAAGATTAAGTTATTTGTAAAATTTATCTCAGAGTGGAAGAATTAGGGCGTAGTATTGTAAATGGCTATCTTCTGGGTCGTTGGGCAGTGTGGTCTGGTAGAAGTTTACGGACGTTTCAGAGGTCTCTGCTGCCTCCATCATCGCCCTGGTGATGGAGGCAGCAAGGACCTCTGAGACGTCTGTAAACTTCTACCAGACTACACGGCGCAACAACGCAGAAGACAGCCATCTTCAAACTCACCGCCGTGAAAACCTCAGATCCGTCGTATTGTAATTTAAAACAGATGAAAAATGTTACCAAACGCCTGTAGAAACAGAACATATATTTTATCGGGTTTTCTTGTTTTTCACAACTTGTTCTTTAAAGGAAAATATTCACGGTATAGGAAAATTACAACAACAACAAAATGAACATATTGAGGGCATCATGCCAGAAGAACGTATCAACAAAATGATTGATTTACAGGAGACTGCATTCCTACGAATATACAGACTGAGAACTGTGCATGACTGATGTTTATACGCCCAAATGTAACTGTTTATTCTCTGCATAGAGGAGCGTCAGAATTACCCTAGTCTGACATGACATGCGTCCTATTTGACGTTGTTAGACCAAATATCTCAATTATGTAAATATTTCGATTCTCCATTTTAGCATGATTCCCTCGACAATATTAATAAAACACCGTATAAGTTTATAACACCCATTCTGGTTATTAAGCTTTACAAACACCGAATATAAAACATTCCAAAAGAGCAGTTAAAGGAATATAAAAAATGATTTTAATGCTATAACAGTTTTTCATTGGTCCCTATGCTGAGTCAGATGAAACAACTGGTTTCGCCCTCTTTTTAAAACACATTTTAATATTATCCTTCAGACAATTCCTAAATGTATCCCAAAGAGATATTTCAGGATTTCAGGGTTTTTTCGCTTATATTTATGGTGCTATACTTTGTCGCCATGCGTGATAATAGGGACAGACGTGGCTTTTTCAAACCGAATTTCTGTCTCATCGAAATAGTCCTGAAATGGCACATCTGCTTCAATTTTAAAAGTTTCTTACGTCAAATTCGTTGTGGCACAGTCCTTTGGCGTTCTAATTGGTAATTCGCAACGTCTGTCTTAATGCCTAGTGGCATCTCTCGCCTGACATTGTAATAACATTTCTGCTCATAAAGCTACCAAAATTACTCACAGCCTCAAAATGTTGGGTTGGTCGTTTTCACCATAAACTTTTCTGTCTCAGTTCTCTCTTCAAACTGACATCTTACAGGGACTTACGTGTCTAGTTCCAAATAGTCTCTTACAGAACTGCCTTTACTTTGGGAGTTTATTTCTCTGCATTGTCATAATGGAAAGCATCGTTCATTCTTCCATTCTCTCCTTTCCTCTTGTAGATAGTGTTATTCTGGGTTAAGACAACGTGTGAACTCATAGGTGGGTATCAACGTTTCGGAGGAAAATACCGACCCCATCTTCAGGGAATTGATTCTCACCTATTTCAAGCGACGTCACAACTTAGAAGACTACCATCGATATTTATGTTCCTTTGTTTTGTCCTCCACTCAACCCTTCACGGTTTCATTAATTATTTTATTTTCTTCTGTATCAACTTTCACCAGATCCTGGTCTGTTCCTGTTCAGAATTAATTTGGAAGCAACAAACTCTGCAGATACTTGCGTGTCACGTAATAAGATATTTTTAGTGCCAATAACGAAATCTGCACAGAATTAAGCACAACGCTTGTGTCCGGGGACCACAATTTTCCGTCTTGTCTCACTGGGTCTACTTTATTGATGGCCGTTCCTTTATAACCTCCATGGAGAGCATTGAGCAGCAGAAGTACCATGACATTCAAGAGGTTAAACAAACGAACAAATATGCTACAAAAACGAAAACACCTTGGCGCGTAGTAAGGCTTGTAATGTTATTCCAAGTGTGAGAAAACAAACAAGGTGCACATATAGAGAGAGATTAACAAATCTGAAACCTCAGTCTTGAGGTCAGTCAAGGCCTCAAAGGTTTCACATCAAGCTGATTCGGTTTCTATATCCGGCCACGCCATTTACAGCCGCGAGAGTAGGAAAGCTTTTACGACCCCGTTTTCTGAAAGTGACCGTCTAATGACGCTTCTGTTACGTATTTCAGAACTCCTGGTTACGAACTTTAGGGTTTTTGTGATGTCCCAACAGGGAAAGTGATGGGAGACTACCTTAAAATATGCCACGACCACCATTATACCCATGCTTTCGAATTCGTTATTAAAAATTATCCCATCATAATCCATACATATGAAGGGAAAAAAATTGTTAAAATCTATTAATCAATTAACTTCACATTTTCTCTATCACTCATTTCACTGTTTTCATTTTACGAGCAGTAATTCAGATAATTGGGAAAGGCTCTAAGCCTTACAAAACAAAATTACATTCACCATAAAATTAAGAGCACATTAAATTCAGAAAAGACGTGTAACAATTAATTCAGTCTTTCTGTAACCTGTCTAAAATGTAAGGATTAAAATATACAAAACTATAACTCTAAGCTTGTCTGTTGTTTTGTAGGGGTCAGGAACTTGGGTATTAACCCTAACTCAAACCCACATAATTATTGTTTTTGGTAGGATGCTTTATTTTAAGAGCATACTTGAACCCATGTTAAGGGTACGTTAACAGCAAGACAAGTGAAATTACACAGGCTGAAGAAATCCCCACAAATTTTACTCGACCAAAAATTATTATGCCGTTCAAATCAAGGAGATGGTATGACCGAGATGTACCACATATGGACATCATAAATGCACGCACAATTTTAACAAAAATCCTCAAGGAAATTAAAATTTGTGAGAGCTATTTGTGGATGAATGATCCTATTAAAATAAAAGTATGTTACAATGATGACTAGAATTAATTGGTCCATTGGCAAGCCCTTATAACACGGATCCCATAAAATGGTGGAATTTTTGACCAGTTAAATGACTATTAGCTTATAAAGAGTGACACTGCTCCTTGAAGCTGATTAATCTTAGTGTTACTTCCATTTCCGTATTAAAGATTCTTTTGTTGAAAAGACGAATTTTACATTAGTCTTCACCTCAGTATCGGACCTGAGAAATTTTCCGGTAAAGACAGGTTAAATGTTTAATCCACGTTTCGATTTATATGAGTTAAATAAATTTACAATTGAAATTATATAAATAAAGGTTCATAATAACCAGTGAAGTGAAAGTAAGCCGGCCTCGCCAATCGTAATATGAAAAACTGTTACACCAACGCGTGTTTTTTTTTGTAATACAGCATCACTATTTGCTCGTAATAAACATATAGTCACCGTCTATCTTAAATTAAATATTTGATATTAAATCAGTAAATAATACAACTAAGTAAATTAATAAATATTTTGCTTTCCTGTCATCGAGTTGACTTCAACTCTTAAACATTTATCTCGTGCTATGCCTGTTTATACCTCACTTTTGGAGTAAACTTCTTGTCAAGATTCATGCAAAGTTTCTACGAAATAAGGAGAAACAGTGGAGTTAACACAGTGTAACAGTGTCTTTACAGGCATACCTCGGATATGTTGCGGGTTCGGTTCCAGACCGTCGCAATAAAGCGAGTCACACGAATTTTTTGGTTTCCCAGTGCATATAAAAGTTATGTTTACACTATACTGTAGTCTATTAAGTGTGCAATAGAATTACCAAAATGTGACACAGAGACACGAAGTGAGCACATGCTGTTGGAAAAATGGCGCCGATAGACTTGCTCGACGCAGGGTTGCCACAAACCTTAAATTTGTAAAAGAGCGCAATATCTACGAAGCGCAATAAAACGAGGTATACCTACTTGTTTGATGGGAAACTAAATAAATACGTTTGTATGTGTTTCTGTCCTAGCATTTTCCCCCATTTTCATTTAACTATTCTTAAACAATTTTTCCCCACGAGTACCTGTATAGAAGAATCTTTGGGGTGGGCCGATCCCAAATCTGAGCAATCCTACCAAATATGTAACAGATCAAATGAAAAAGATACCGAACCAAGTCGGTGGTAGTCTAAATAAAAGAAACTGTTAAACCGTGGCAGGCTTTGTGTATTAAACGTTGCCCTATTTGATGTAGTTTACATTTATTCAACAGATATATAATGTTATCTTTTTATCGCGAATTTCTCAGCTATTCAAATCGTGAACAAACTGTTTGCAGCACGCTCAAAAGCGGACAAGTTTATTTTATTCCCATGATCGCAGCTCGGCCTTGTGATATTCAAACAAGTAACAGAAGACAGACAAGCGAAAGCTAGAAAGAAACTAAACCAAGATGACGAGAGAGGAGAATGGGGTAGGACCGTAAGCACATCACACACACTTTTCGTACGAACATTGGACACATGACTTTAGAATTCCGTCTTTTTTATGATTCCATATTATGAGTCCTTATTTCAACAGATTTGTACAAAAATGTTTATCAAGTGTCTCTAGTGTAGTAACGCCATGTAGTCTGATACAAGTTTACCGACGTTTTAAAGATGCTTCCTACCACCATCAGAAGGGCGATGAGTATGCTACTTACTCTTAACCCTGATGATGGAGGCAACAAGGACCTCCGAAACATTGGTAAATGTCTATCAGGCTAAAAAGAGACAGCCATCTCCAGACCCACCGCCTTGAAGAAACTAAAATCTCACGTGTATGGAGAGTTCTTAAACAATTTGTTTTATATCTTGGCTTATTCAGTGGCAGTTTCTTGACTACGCAGGATATATGAAGGCTACTGTCGAGTGACAGGACGATTATATGTATGAGTTGGTAAGAACGTAGAAGCAGCCATACTCTAAAAGAACTACCCCACCTCTTGCCTGGAGTGATAATCACGTAAACCAAAAATAAGATAATCCATTTCAGTGAGAACATGAAACAGCGTTTGTGTCTGTTCTGTTTTCTCAAAGAATTCGACCATGTTGCTCAGTAAACAGAGGTTTGTGACGTGATAGAGCCTGTTTTGTTACGAAGAATTAACCACCACATCACACAGTTCGGTGAGGATAATGTAGTATGTAATCAACTAATTGAAAATATTTTGCAGCGCTGTATGGTGAAGTCTTCTCCAATTCCAGTTCTGGTTCTGACAAACAATGATTAGAGTTTACATAAACACTACCAAATAAAATGTATTTTCCGCTGGGTATTCGCATTTCATTCTAAGATCTTAATTTTAACCAGTGACAAAATTATAACTTCTCGTGTGACGCAATAGATTTTTCGTCAATCACTGGGACTTGCAGTAATTCATCTCGCGAAGTTTCTATATACTGCTTACGTCTAAAAATATTTACAGTGTGTTTCTAAATCTCACATCTTTACACGGAATAACGTGGAAGTAATTTGAATTTAGATTTCTTAATCAAACTGCAGTCCTATAAACATTCCACTGTCAAAATTCCTAAGAAATGAAAGCAGTTGAACAAGCGTCAATAAATCAAACAGCTAGAGATATGAATCAAGCAACAACAGTTTTGTATTTGGACAAAGAATTTAGATATCTTCCGAATATTGTAATATCTTAAATTACTCCATAACATGGATAGTTGTAACAGGCATATTAATAAGTTTACAGCACTCGTCATCGTGAATTATGTAGTTTTAATTATAGCCGTCAAAAAGCGTCTGCTACTTCTACAAATTTTACAAAACTTCATTTTTAAATAAGATCATTTTGTAGTCCAATGTGAGTCTCAGATTTTGTAAGCTTCTATATTCTATTGTAGCCAGCCATTATTTACTGTCTACAGACCAAAGTTGGCGTCAATGGTAAAGCTTTAAATTGTATTAGGTTCGAACTTCAACCGGTTTACTGGCTATCATGAATAAGGCATTCCCGTGGTTTTTCCTTAGTCTCTCCAATGAATGTCGATACGGTAACTTGTGGCACAACTTGAGACAAAGTGACACAGGGACGGATTTCTCCGATTCATTCAGTTGTCCCTTGACAGTATCATTCCACCGCTGTATCATCCGGGGGTTGGACAGAGGGCCCATCAGAGGCCCATTTCCAGAAAAGAGACATAACATCTCCCCATCGCAACAATAATTTTTCCGCCTCGTTTCATTAAATATCGCCGGTGTCAGGTAAGTCCAAAACTTAACAGTGTGATTTTTGTTTTAATATCTGCTGTACAGGCCGGTAATCTTCATTGTTAAATGAAGGACTAACGGGAAGGAAGATTATTTCTGTACGACTCTGCTCCGATCAATGGACCAATTACGTGCGGTGACACATCAGCGACGGCCAACACCAGCAGAAGCAGGTTTAACAATTTTAATTCACGGAACGTGAGACTACGTAGGTCATTAATAATAACGGTACGCTCTGCCGATGTTACTTAACAGCCTGTAGAAAGACTGCTCTCGTGACCTTGGCGGGGGTAGACAGATAGAGTGGCAACTAGGAAGCCAGCTCCGAAGATGATAACTTTCGCTTCTTGTAAATCACTTGTTTATTTTGCAAAACTAGTACAGTCCACAGACCAGGAGAAGAGCCCTGCTAGGAATTTGATATACGCGCATGCGCAAGATTTCGCGGTGAGTGACGACCGATCCTAAAAGCATTCGTTCCACAACCACTGAACGAACAACAGACAACAGGCTTTCATGTTTTCTAATGGGTACAGTTTTAAGATTACCTCACAGTGACACAGCGATTTAATCTAGAATATTATCGCAACACCCACACGCAATCAACACACGCTAATTTCAACTGCTTGATGTTTTCAGTCTGTGTGTAGTAGCGTAAAACTCTGACGTATCACACTTCCTACAAATAGCAGCCCTCTAGTCCAGTGGTATTCAACCTGGGGTACGCGTACCCCCGGGGGTACGCGAACACATCTTAGGGGGTACGTGAAATTTAAAAAAAATATATTATTTTATTATAAACACTGAATAATCAGTAATGTAATTTATTTAATTTATTTTAGATGTAGATTATATACTATGTATAACTTGAATTATAAACCAACAACTTTGGGGGTACAAAGTTGGAAGAGAAATTATATCTGGGGGTACGCGAACAAAAAAGGTTGAATACCACTGCCCTAGTCCACCTGATAGTGAACATTCCCCCTGCACCGCCCCAGAAACGACTTCCACCCACAGGGCTTTTCTCCTGGTCTGTGGACAGTACGTCAAACTTGAAGCATGTCTGAATCCTGTTATCATACATCTATAATTTATTTTCGTCAATGAACCAGGTGCACAAGACTTTCGTAAGACCTTCAATTCGTGAAAGCAGAGGAACCTCAGCGGCAAGAACGACATAATTTTTATCGAAGGCAGTAAACATGATCAAAATCTTTATTGTCTGGGTTTTAATTATTATTTTCGATAAGTAGGCCTACACATTGGCAGACAGGAACCTGTACTATTAAATACGTCCTTCATAACACATTCTGCAAGCGTCTATAACTTTGCATGAAACCGCCATGTACACGTGGACTTTTATCAACATCGTCTTCATGTATTTCGCACTCGAGGTGAACACGCCTTTCAATTTTTACACTGTTTCTCCTCCTTCGTTCTATCATACTTTGCAAAACCATTTTCTTCCGACCTCTTAAAACGATAGCACCAGTTCAGATTGTATTCGATTATTATTCTTGGGACGTCAAATATATTTAATTATATTCTGTGTTCTCTTTTTTAAAATGGTCAATGCTCCTTTATTCGATATAACCTGGAAAATCCTCTCTTCTAATATTCGCCGTATATACATTTACGTAACGTTTGCTTTGTCGGTTTTACTCAGTGCTTCCAGCCAATGCCGGAGCAGTATCAACGTTTAAGACGTACAGTAGAACACCGATTATCCAACGTAATTGAGAGAAAGGATCCCGATAATCGAAAAACACAGTTAATAAAATTAAATTTTATTACAATTATCATGATACTAGCCACGGTGGTCTAGCAGTTAGAACGCTGGCCTTGTAATCCTGGGGTCTCGGGTTCGATTCCTGGCGGTGCCCGAATTTATAACTTGTGTTGGGCAAGGCCGTGGTCTAGGCAACACGGAGTTTTCCTCCGGGGGCTTCCCCGGTTTCTCCGTGGCATCCCAACAATTACTCCATTCACACACAGAAGGCAATGGCAAACCACTTCTGGATCATCTGCCAAGAACGTATATGAACAGGTCCCAGTCCGAGAAAAGGATGTAAGGATGCTGTTCATATGGACCTGTCGTCAGACAGAACACTAAAATAATAATAATAAATATCATGATAATATATAAAATAATGAGGGTGCACATATCTGTACACAGAAACATACGTATTGACATTACATTTATAAAAATACTCAACATTCTTAAAGACATTTTAACAAACCCCGTCATTTGTTTAATCCATACGAGCGCCATCTTCATATTAGTCACCGCGAAAACCTGAAATAGCAGTTAACTGTAAAACGAAACTATGCCGTTATAAGTGCGTGTTTTCGTTCAGAACCATATATTATTTAATACTGGAATAGGAGGTGTCATGGTTACAGCATGTATAACAGCCTCTACATTCACACACAAGGTTTTTCTTCCTTTGAAGTCTACAATCAGCTATATTCAGTTGTACTTACCATTTGTGGGCCGCCCCTGCTGCAACGGTGCGTCGGTGGAACTAGAACGTCACATAACTCCATTTGCACACACTTGTAAAGTTCACTACATTCTGTATACTTTTCAACGAGTGTAAAATAACAGAACGACGTAAACACGATTTGTATAGGCCGGATTTTGAGTTTACTTTCGCTTTGGTCCTCATGCTGTAGTAACTTTATTTTGAGTTACGTTTGCGTTAGAACGTTCTGTAGCAGCTCAATAGCTTCAAAAATGTTTATTTCATGAAATATCACTTTTAATGTAAGCAGTTATAACTTGTTAACACACACACTTTTAATTTTCGATAATTATAAAGTCTCCCGTGCATCTGACAACCAGCCTGCCTTCCACTGTTACAAATTCTTTCAATGTTAACGCGTTTTGTGACTGGTGATATAATGGATTCTGGTGTAAAATCACGGAAAATTACAAAAAAGAATGTTAATTAGTTCTTATCACGTTATATACTAAGCCGTTTAACGTTGTAAACATCGGGACACATGTTCAAATGTAGCTAGAAATTCAACGACGTCATCACTGGTAATTTCAGAAATTTGAATTTGAATATTTAATTTATTTATATTTATGATCACCGTGCAACATTTCACACGACTTGTCTTCAATGGTCCATGAGTTATCGCAGGACACCAGAAGTTAGTATTCGCCCTGTCGCCATGTTGTTTTATAATCTACAAAGAAGACACCCGAACAAAAGTTGCATTTTTTGTATTGTATATTATCATATATAATTTGAAGACCCTATGTTAAACTAATTCCATAACGCGGGTTAATATGAACGCCGACTAAATTCGAAATTTGAATGTCTGCAAATAAGTTAATGCTTTACGCTTGAGTTCTTGTTCAGAAGTCTAGAAAGAAAAAGATTTTCCGACGATGGACGATGTTTTAGTGAAAGGATATCTGCCCTTGATTAGAAACACGTTTTGTATAATAAGCTCTGCCATTTTTTTATTTTACCGAAATATAAAAAGACATTTTTTTAAAAAATAATTTTTTGCGACAAATTATATTTAAATTTTTTCCTGCTTTTCGATTTTTATGTTGTAATGAAACTGTTCTTTTAATGTCGGCGATATTAGTTTTGATTTGAGATTCAGCTTTGGTGGACTAAAATGTTGATAAATCCTGATTCATTAATAAGAGATAAAGCAAAGGGGGCTATTTACAGAGAACGATGAACTCAAATGAAACAAATATTCAGAGCTTAAAACATCCAGCTTGGTAAATATGTTATTAATTAAGATATTTCAATTTACTAAGGCAGTCGATATGACCCCATATTGGGGGGGGGGGGATGTTCTGTAAAACTGTTAATTATTTGGATTCTAAATTGTAATTTACAGGTGTAAATAAAATCCGAAGTAACTAAACCCCAAAATAGACTGTAATACAACCGTTTATACACGTGTAATAGAAATACGCATTCTAAATACAAGTTTAGAAAATTAATTGAGAGATTGAGACGTCGTTAACAACATTAAAATCGCAAAAAGTATTGCAGTGTCATAATTCAAGTTTGTAAATACTGAATTTTCTGGACCTTAGTGGGTATAACAGCTAAAACGTAGCAACGGAGGAATAACAGACTCAACCCACTTCAAATTACGAAGCCCAGTAGACTAGTGGGTTGTAGGTCTGGAAACTGTAAACGCTCATCTGTTATTCCGGTCAAATGGACAAGTTAGTTACACGTAATCGGGCACAGTAACGATAAATATCCTATTCCAAGTCAGGTTCAATCAGTTTGTGTTTCAATATTACAACATGCACGCATCAAAAATGTATTAGACGTGGTTTTGTTTTTAAGATTATTTTTAAACTTTCATGTTGGGCCCCAATAAGTATGAAATCAATTAACAATGTTACAAATTTAAAATCCATTGCCAGAATCAAGTCTGTGTATCATATTATTTGTTTCATTTGAATAAAAATATATTATACCTTTTTAAAGCCCGCGTGTAACTATATATACCGCCTACTCAAGCAATCAGTAACATTGCATTTTTTATCGACATCTTTCGTTTGATTCTCAGCGAAAACAGCGATAATGTCCTTGAACAGCATTGACCAACTGATGTTTGTAATGGATAATTTTTTTTTCTTCCGAGGTGTGGACTGAATTTGGCTTCAAAGGGTTAAAAACACAGCAGGATAACGAATTGTTTTCGACAAAACCTATATACCTCTGCGTCATAATACACAACAAGTACATTAGAGAAATCGAATGAAACCTATTGCTCACTTCACTTCTGTCTGAAAGAACATAACCTGTTAGAATGTATTTTGTTCTACTGCTCCACTGTAGTTTTCGTAGATAACCTCACTCTCTACAGGCAAACGCTGGAACTATTTATGTTCATCTCCTCGCTGTTAGCTGGTGTAGCCTTTTGCAAATAATTCCCAACCGTGTAAGCATTTATTCAGCTCGCTACAACTGAAACATGGCATTACGACCACAAACAATGTTTTATACGGCCTTTAGTACGAATAGAGATGTTGCCACAAACAAATCAACTTACAGGTCTCCAAAAATATTTTCGAATGCATTTACGGCGAAGATTAAGATATGTTCTTTTCAACAAAATATGAAACGGAACTTACACAGAGATGTATTTAAGTACTAAAACACATACTCGTTGCAGAATCAACATGGACGAACAAGCGAGCTGTCAGGTGATTCGAGACTGGCAACTTGTAAGGGGAGAAGGGATAGAAGCTAAGGCTAATAACCTGAAACCCTCCGTCAGAGGCCACTGAAGTCTGTACGAAATATATCCACTGGAAACTTCTGCTTCTTCGTGCGATACACAACCCCAAGCGGGTAAAAAGTGAATGACATATTTTATTACGCAGTTACAACGCTGTTCGTTTGTTTCTTATGACTCAATTCACTTTCTACAAAAGTCGGTGATATTACAAACGAAATTCTGAAATGCGAAAAGCATGATGTCATTCAATTCATAATCTTTTCTGTGTTCTACCTCAGAATACTGAAATAGAAATAAATATGATTTTCTTTATTGTGAAACATGGCCTCTCACTCCGAGCACTGAAAAATGTGCGGTTTGCCTGCCTCGTATTCAGGAGTTCCTGGGTTCAAACCTCAGCCGTACACTACAAAGATCAACTGGTTAAAGCTTTTTAAGAAAATAATTACTGTATATTCTCACAACAGTATCAAACCCAGCATTACTATTATTTCAAAATACAAAATACGTACGCTGGAGGTTAAAACTAATAGATCAATGGAAGGCAAATTATGAAAATCAGAGGTGGATGAAACTGGCTCAGGATTAAGTCCAATGGCGGCCTTTGATATTAGCGGTGTTGAAACTTTGTATTCTGCTAACACAATGTTTATTAACTGACTGATTAATCAGAAGCAAACTTTAACGCTTTCAGGCGACTAAACGTAATGAAGTCTTCTTGGACGAATAGCCAATATAAGTATGGAGTTACATCTACCCTGATAATGAAGTCTTCGACTTGGGACTTTACCCAGGTGGTACAGTGACAATTTTCGTAACTTACAGGGTGTTTCTTGACCAGCTAAACGACTTTACGCTTCTAAAAAGGGTCTGCGCTCCATAAAGATGTTGCTAGCTTTTATCTTTGCACCTTATCTGAGCTTTATTTAATTTTTTTCAGTACGGTGATAACATAACCACCCACAGGACTGACTGACTTTTTCCAGGGATTACCTTGCGACAATAGATACTCGTCTGCTATTTTATCATCTGGTCATATATGAGCAAAGACTGAAGTTCGCCTCTCAACTCTTTTTTTTTTTGACAGAACCATAACTCCAAAGATATCGAATAGCATACTCGACTTACACAATTATAATATATTTGACAACCTTTTAAAAATAAATAATTTATGAAGAGATATGTCTTCTTAGGACCCTGATGGCGCATTCTACATCGCCTTCACATGAAAGACTGTACATTATGTAGTGAAACTGAGTGATAATGCGTATTTTGTTACACTGACATATGCAGTATCCATGGCAGCAGATAAATACTTTAGTCAACATAGCGTTAGGTCAAGACCAACGATAGCAAACCTAATGTACGTACGTCATGAAACTCGGCCTTGTAATCGTATTAATTTGAGCAGAATATAAACCTGCCTTATCGCTCACAGCTCTTTTTTGGTGTCATTGTTGAGTGCATTCAATTATATTGATTCGTTCCTCAGCGCTTTAGACTTAATTACAGGCAACTCTCGGTTTACGAACGTTCGCTATAACGAACGCCACAATTCGTTCAAAATTTCTTAAAGTCGCCAATAGATAGAGTTCCTTATAAAACGAAATTCCAAACGTACGAGGTGCGATCGGAAAGTTTCTAGACTGCGCTTATAAAAACCCGTACACTTATCTCAGGTATTAAATTCATCCATCACCCTCGAAGTAGTTCCCCTGGGAGTGAACACAACGATCCCAGCGCCGCTGCCAAGCCTGGAAGCATCCCTGGAAATCTTTCTTTGTCAGCCTGTCAAGCACCATCTGCGATTCTGCCTGAATCTCTTCTATCGTCTCAAATCTCCTTCCCTTTAGCTGAATTTTCATCTTTGGGAAGAGGAAGAAGTCACACGGAGCTAAATCCGGCGATCCGGCAAGATCTTTGAGCTCCTGACAAACGAGAAGTCGATTCTGCTTCTGGTCCTCAGACAGGAGCCTTGGCACAAACTTGGCTGCGATGCGTCGCATGTGGAGTTCTTCCTTTAGAATCAGCTGACAGGTCCCATAGCCTATCCCAACAATGTCGCACAAGTCGTTGATGGTACGACGTCGATCTTCGTGAATGGCCTGCCGAATCTTCGTAACATTTTCGGGCGTTGTGCTCGAAGATGGTCGTCCAGAACGCTCGTCATCATCGACAGAGGTTCGGCCATTTTTAAAACGTGAATGCCACACAAAAGTTTGTGCACGACCCATTGCGGACTCCCCAAATGCTTGCTTTAGCATTTCATAGGTTTCCGTAGCCGTTTTGGCGAGTCTTTGGCAAAATTTGATGCACACGCCATTCCGAAATCGCAGGAGGGTCGGTGTAATGCACTACCAAAACGCCCGTAACTAAGAAACAAATGCTAATTCGATGATGCCGGCTGGCACACTGATTCACTATGAATGTAGGCCGCACCCCCTAGCGGCAGAAGCTCGTACTACATCCGGTTCGCCCTTTATTGACATAGTCTTGAAACTTCCGATCGCACCTCGTATAGTTAACATAATTGTAAGATTTAAATTAATAAACATTTAAAAAAATGTATTTATTATAATAATTATCAGAAAATTATTATATCATAATTATACTGAACTGTTCTTGGTTAATAAAACTAATCTAGCCAAAAAAGAAACCTTGGTTTACTTGCCACGCCGCGTAGAATGTTTTCTCGTGGAAAAGAAATCGTTTGATTTCCCCTATTATAATATAATAGGATCATCACTTGCTTTGCATAGGTTATCTTAGACGGTCAAGTGTAGTTCTGCATTTGGTGACTTAAAAATATATTTTTAAAAATTTAATCGATCATAGGTCCAAAGCGAAATAGTAGTGCTGGTGCTGATAGTGGTAGTAATAAAAGACGAAGTGTTAGTTTATAAACTAAGCTAGACATCATTAAAAGGACAGAAAGATGTCAGAAGCAGTGGACATAGCTCGTCATTACGGTGTGAACAGATCGAGTATCGTAAAAGCTCAGGAATACAAGATGCACATAACGAACGACTTGGAATGGAACTCTTTCGTAAACCGAGAGTTGCCTGTACTCTCTGTTAAAACAAAATACCCTCAAATTAGGAACAGGAATGTTTAATGCCTTCGAGGTTTGTTGCGCAGCTCCGCACAACCGATAAAAGTCACTTGTGCCGGTCTTCTTCCAAGCGCTTGGTATGGATATAACTATGCATTAACTAAGAGCTAACTGCTGCTTTCATTGTCTTTTGAAAAAGAATATGGTACTTGTGGGTTATCGGGACACATCGTTTTAAAAATAGGTTAGGTTAGGTTAATGTGTGTGGATAAATGACATATACTTGAAAGTTATTATATTTTATTTCAATAAATGACAACTAACCTAACCTAACCTATTTTTAAAGCGATGTGTCCCGATAACCCACAAGTACCAATAATATTTTTTAGAGTAACATTATAAATAGAGTAACAGTCTAGTTCATAAACTAAGGAATGGAATAATTCATAAGATGATGGAAAAAATAAATAATGTCGGCAGTGGCAAGACGTTCCCACACCCACTGTTGTTCAAAATGAATATTTATGTTTTCATACAAAACCGAATAAAGGTTATCGTGCGGGACTGCATAACATAAGAATTTCGAGGGCGTTGAACATTCACTCTGTATAATCAGAAATTCGTACTTCGAGACACGACATAGGCCTTTATACTCGACTGATCGACATCCAATTTGGCTGGCTGACTGACATTTCAGCCGAGTCAGTGGGAGCGCTCAACATATGTACATTACATCAAAAACATATTCAAAGAAAAATGTCTTTTTGTAGGTCTAGTCATTCAACAAGTTCACATTTTTCTTCTTCTCCGATTCACGGATTAGGCCAATTGCCTGTTCCGGCTTCTATGAAATCCACCTTTGATTTGGTCTTTCAGGATCCCTTCTTCCATTGGGTCTATACCAAAGGACGTTTCCGTATTCATCCTTCTTCCATCCTTTCTACATGTTCTAGCCAATCTTCTTTATGTCTTCTTATTCTGCCCTTTATTGAAAATACTCCTCTTTTATTATGTCTTCATTCCTGATTTTGTCCAACCTTGAACATCCCTTCACAGATCTTAAAAATCGAATTTCCACTCTTTGAAATTTTTCCATGTCTCTTTTACTCTTTGCCCAACACTCACTTCCATATATTAGTGCAGGAACAGACATCACTTGATAAAACCTTATTTGTGTATCTTTCCGAGATTCCCCTTTAAGTGTTCGCCTGATAGTACCACACATCTTTTGAAATTTTTAATCTTATTACCTATGTCTGTTCCCTCCAGGAACGTTATGTTACAAGATATAGGTCGCGCGAGAAGTGATGTTACCTGCGCAAAGGACTGATTTTGGTCGTATGAGATGGACTCGTCCGAAGCACGCGCTAGAGGGGTGTCAGCTTCGGTTGGTTTGTAGCTCTAGCTGTGTTTAGATCGGTGCGTCACCGCAGCTGCGTCTGTGCGACCCCCACTACTAATGAACTCCCCTCTCTCGGCTTACACATCGCGCATTTAGGTGTCACCACTACTCGCGCGACCTTTACAAGTTCACATTACCAAAATAAAATTGTAAAACTGGGAATTCTATAAAGAATTTTAATTCTAATGAGATTTTACTCAAATCGAAAGGGACACTTTAAGAGACAGAGAAGTGAGGATTTCGAAATTTATTTGTGGTTAACGAAATGACAGATTAAATGAAAGAATAAGAGATGTGGAAATATTTTGTTCACCAAATACCAGACAACAGATTAACTCGAGATAAAATCCTCTTAGGCGACCAGCAGCGTCGACTCGGAACGAAAGTCCAAAGTTGTAGATAAGTTCTTCTCTACCATCAGGGAATGATGTGATGGGTACGCACAGTTTGTTACCCTTCATGGGCGGTCAATGGCCAATGAGGAAAAGTGGGCGGAGTCAAGACAAACTTTCGCTCTGAGTCACTGTTCCCGGAAATTCGGGTCAAAACAATCCAACCAACGTCTCCGATCGGAAACTTCCGTCACCCGCAAAGGCCTTCATCCTTCCTGTCCCTCTTCCGTCCTTGTTCTGTCTCCATGTACCTCTTCAGCCTCGTCCCGTCCTACGTCCTCGCTTTACCATCTGCGTCTTGTGTAAGGGTTCCATCCCCGGCTCAGCATAAACCCTTTGTCTCTGTTGAAATTATTGTATTTCAATTGCCACTTTTAACAGTCGATCCATGTAGCCTGATTTCTTGGCTAATGCTGTCCTCAAAACCAATTTGTCCCACGTTCCGGGTGCGGCGACTCTGAGGGAATGTTTCGAGATGGGTTCCTCATTGGCCATTGACCGACCATGAGGCGGTAATCAATTTTGGTTACCCATCAAATCATTTCCTGATGGTGGAGACAGAAAGAATTTGCAACTTTCGATTTCTGTTCGGAGTTAACGTGGCTGGTCACCCGAGATAATTTTATCTCTGTTTGTCGCCGCGAAACCTTCAAGTCGTAAAATTAACAGGAATTTTCAAACTGCAGACCTCGAGGAAAGAGAGATTTAGGAAGACCACAAATGAGATAGAACCGTTTGTGTAACCTCGGAAATAGTCTGAAACTTGTAATGAATAATAAAAATTAGATAATAATAAGAATAACAATAAGAGTACCTCGCACTAGTACTGATTATTATTTTTCAACTACTGGGGTAGTTGACACCTGTTCATTCTTTCAGAAGATTAAGTATTAATTTCTTCCATGACGAAAATTAGAGCCTCAAATTATCCAAATGTAATCTCTTTTCGTTCTCCTTGATATAGATCACATAAATAAACAATTAGTAGAATATTTTCTTCTCAAATGATTTCAAGTGTTAACGGGATCAGAGGTTAAATAAATACACAGGTCATCAAGAACTGTCAGCTAGGAACATTAAAACATCAACGAAATGTTACGCATATAATAATTTCTAATTCCGTGCTTTAATCACAAGGAAGTCTTTGCGTGTACTTTTATGAGGTTGACCGTGGGTGTAGTCTGCGTCTTTGCACTAAAGTCTTGAGACAGTAAACCCTTAGATTCATAACTATATGAAAACATTGCGTCATGCAGAAATTTTAATAAACACACGATCATGTTATGACCACAGCCTATAAATAGGGCCTCTCTTCCGCTGGACAGTTACTTCCATGCAGTGAAAATATCGCGAGTGACATAATTCCCCTCCTGAATTTCTTGCCCCACAAATCACACACTCCTTTAATCTTTTGCTCATATTTTCTCCTTAAATCTTGTTTGCATGTTCATTCAATTCGTTTCCACTCATTACTTCCGTATTGCATCGATTCTTTATTTAGAACTTCTGAAGATACTGCCACCTCAGATTTCCACTGAACCATGAACAGTGCGGTAAGCGAGGTTTCCCAGAGCTAGTTCACAATGGACCATACACAGAGTTCATAGTCATGATCACCACGTCCACTATAACGTAGCACCGTAACATTTCTCCGGCTCCAAACGTATGCTAAATAGTTTTCTTAAAAGACAGCGATAAAACTGTGATAGTCTGCAGCTTCCAAAACACGTTACGGTGCTGGTGCGTTTGAGAAGCTGACGGTAGTTTAACCAGCCAAGAAATCCCCCCGCTTTTTATGGAACCCTGAAGTGTGTTACCACGTTCACAACCCGTCACTGGGCCTTAACCGAAACCACATAAATATATTTTATAATATCACATCATATTTAAGATTGATTTTAATATTATCTTCCCGTCTACTTCTAGTTCACTCAAGTGGTCTCTTCCCTTCAGGTTTTTTATTGAAACTTTTTATACATTTCTTATCTCACTTGTATGTAAAGAAACATGTAAAACTATTTATTTTATGTGGGAGAGTTAAAAGAAGGACTCTTTTGTGAGAAATCCGTTTTCTATACTTGCTGTAACACAAAAACGTCGTAAGTAAATTAATCTAAATTCTGTGTGCTAATGATCAATAATTTTATGCAGATGCGGTAATCTACGTATAAGTCGTTCTAATTAACACTCATGTCTACAGATCTGACCGCCATTACACTCCAATTACGGGCATACCTCGTTTTATTGCGCTTCGTAGATATTGCGTTTTTTACAAATTGAAAGTTTGTGGCAACCCTGCGTCGAGCAAGTCTATCGGCACCATTTTTCCAACAGCATGTGCTCACTTCGTGTCTTTGTGTCACATTTTGGTAATTCTCGCAATGTTTTTTAGACATAATGCTATTGCACACTTAATAGACTACAGCATAGTGTAAACATAACTTTTATATGCACTGGGAAACCAAAACATCCGTGTGTCTCGCTTTATTGCGGTGGTCTGGAACCGAACCCGCAATATCTCCGTGTACTGTAATGTTTACATACGACGACTTTAAATCACAGTAGAAGTTTAAACTGGCGAATAGCGAGGAAATGTAAACTGCAAAAAGATCGGATATTATACGCGTGTTCAGTACACAAATACAAAGAAAAATTTCTGTGTAAACATGGACACTTGGACGCTTCGTTTTCGAGATATGGCCCGCCTAGATCACCTGATGTAAACCCCGCTGGAGTTTTATTTATGGCGTCGTATGAAATGTATTGTGTATGCTAAGGCGATTAATGAAGTTGCAGGTCTATTAGTAGAGGACAGAAGACGGATGCTTATTAATCTGTAACGCATTAGACTTTCAGAGCGCGTGTAACAATTCTTAAGGAGAAACACAGTGCTATGTGGACGCAGAAGGACAATACTTCGAGTATTAATTTCATAGTTTGTATACACTTCATTTGTATCCCACCCTTTCGCAAATAAAAGGCCAAGCGTCCAAGGGTCAATGTCAACACAGAAAATTCTTCCTTGTTTTTGTGTTGTGTCATTTATTTTAGGAAAATTCTGTATACGCTATATCTTATAAATAGGGTTTGGATGTTCATGACATGTCATATTTTTATTGAAGCTTCTATTTTCATTCTAAACTGAAATTAAATACAAATTGGGTTATTTTAATCATAATTGGACTGTATTTATTTTGCATATAAATACATATTTAGGTCATGTTTATGATTTTGGTCATATTTGTAGTTAAATGCATATTGTGGTTATATTTTGAGGATAAAATTCTTAATTGTAACTACATTTCTTAGAAGACAGATATCTTCATACGCACCGCTGTGAAAACCTCAAATCATACATCTTCATAGTTGTTTAAAATTTCATCAATCAATTGCTATAATTGCCCTGACTTAGACTTGAAGTTAATATATAAGTTAATTCAAACAGACATGAGTATGGCCACTCAGATTCCCTCAGATCGGCCGATACATGCCTTTGAGAATTTCGTTTTCGTATGACCTTGAAAACTTAAAATTCCTCTACACGGCAAACACACGGACTGATTTTGTCGAGACCATGAAGCAGTTTTCGTTTAATCAACAGACTTAATGAGACCTATATATCATATTTGGTCTATGTGTAACTATATGCACATAAAGCCGTTTTTAAGAATTCTGTTGTTTTGTGTGATTTTTATGCAAAATAGTGATTAATTTCGATCGATACAGAGTCACGCAATTGCTATCATTTTAGAGATTAAATACAGATGCCATTAAAGTCCACAGTTGTAGCTGTCAAAAAATCGAATGATTCAAGGTAACGCAAGAACCTCGTCACTCACCATTACCTCGTAGCTCTGTTTCAACAGTACAGCGTTGTTGTTTTTGCTACGCTGCGAGTTCTGAGATGTCTTCATTCACTTTGGCTTTGCCTTTCGTGTGATTTTGCTGTGACCTTGAAACATGAAATATGGTGACTGCTACATTTGTTTCAGAAAAGAAACGTGCGTAAGGGTTACTATTAATTAATTTAGCGCACACCATAAAATTCACATAAGAATAGAGACAGTATAAGAATAAGGAAGAAAGATATTTGGTCAGTGTTACCAAACTTATGTATATTATAACCTTTCTTATCCTATATGTTTCTGGACTTAAATGTATAATAAAAAATGTCCTCACCTTTGCCTTCAGATCAAATTATCGTTATATATCAGACAAATTCAACATTTATTAGAGTTGTCATTTTAATAAATTTGAAGGCTGTGACAACTAAGCACGTTAAAATTAAATATGTAAAAAGTTAATAAATGATGCCCTAATCCCGGAATAATTAAGCTAAATTGTAAAACTAGGCGAAGCCAAAGTGAACATTAAATTAAGACTACGAAGATACATTCTTAGATATTTTAAATTGATCTTAATGTGTGCTAAATATATACACGTCAGGGTTCAGAAGCATAGACCTATATTTATTTATTGGTTATTTAATTACATTATCTCAACTGCATAAGTTATTTTATACAGCACAGAAGTACGATTAGGAGCTACAACATGTAAACAAGAGTTCGCGGTGTACTTGAGGATATCCCATCCTGAGTCGAAAGCCTGAAGAAAAGCATCTATAACAGTCGACCATGATCGAAAACTAACCTCAGGAACACGAAGTAGATGTGCTAACCAATTTCTGCTACATAGAAAACAGAACATATCACTTTTTCAAATATCAATTTGTCAATGGCCAATCTTTACTAATACTTAAAGTCGTGCTAAAATCATAACATATTCTGTGGGCAAAAATGCGTAGTTATTGATTGTTGAAACAGATGGTAGATGTAGTTATCGTCGAACTTTGAAGGGTTAATTAAGTGCAACGGACAACTTCACCTGTCACTGCAGATAAACGCAATATTGATCAGTTATTCGCCATGCGACAAGCTGTAAATGACCTTACTTGTTACATTTTTGCTCAGCCAACTGTACATTTGCACACGGTGTATCCATTCAAGGTCGTTTCCAATGACGCGTATTAATGCGAATGTACTAAGTAGTGCGTAAGTCACATATTCAAGAGTCAAATTATCTGCTTGTCAAGGACAAATGAAATTTGATATCTGTGGCTAGAAGAGCATTATAAACATATCATGTTCAGAAGTCTGGTCAGCATTCTTTAACCTCCAGCACCTGAAATATAGACGCACACACACGAGCGTTTTCAAACAGAGCTCGAAACGCTCCAAACGGCTCTACAAAATTTCCCTCGGTGACGAAATTTATTAACATTCTGAGACTTACCTCTATTTAGTGTAGAGGTTAAGAATGTATGCAGCAGAAGGCATTTTTCTGTTCGTCTTTATTGCCTGAAATATCGGTATTCTTTTGTTTATTTCAAAACTATACGACATCCAAAAGTCTTCAAAATGAATACTTTGGACTCGTACGTAAAAGATACGATTTCTTTGTCAACGTATATTTCTGAAATACACATTTGTTTATAAATGAGAATAATCTTTGTCAGCAACACAGTGTCGTTTTGTAAATGTATACAGTTAAACATGAGATGATAATGTTGCGTCATATTGTGATGATTATAATTGTTTAATTTTAACCGAATAATCACAATAAAATATTTTATTAAATGTTAAAATATTAAAATATTATTATTACAATTAACATTTAATATTTAAAATATTTAAAATATATTAAAATATATTAAAATTATGCTCTTTCTATCGAAATGTTCGATTTACAATTAGAGCATCATCTTTTCACGACATGTTTCGGTTTTCAATGAACCATCTTCAGGTGTATAATCAATATAAATTTAAATGTAATATTCTAAATGCAATCCTTGCACCACCTGAAGATGGTTCATTGAAAACCGAAACATGTCGTGAAAAGATGATGCTCTAATTGTAAATCGAACATTTCGATAGAAAGAGCATCATTTTAATATATTTTAAATATTTTAAATATTAAATGTTAATTGTAATAATAATATTTTAATATTTAATAAAATATTTTATTGTGATTAGACGGTTAAAATTAAACAATTAAACATCATAATTTGCATTCTTCTTCGTCTACTGTTTGGGCTAATGCATCAAGAATTGCTGTATATTGTCTACTAATGGTTAGAATGTTGAAAGCTGTCTAACGATCGATTATATAATAACATTTCTATACCATAGCAAGTTATTTTAGTTACTAAATGCATGTTTTGTCGCTTTTCTGAGTAATTTTAAATATCTAGGAACACCCAAAGCGTGCCCGAATCTTTGTTAATAACTTTTTCATAACTAGGCTTTTCCTGTGTTTATCGTAGATAATGCAGTCTATGTAATGGACTATGGATCCTTTTCATATTATTACAAAGATACATATGTGCAGTACGTGTATACAGACGTGCTAGTAGACTATATACATAATAATGGCCTTTGCAACAGTAAATAATACGCACTTCCCTTTTTAACCGTGCAGGTTTAAAATAGACCAACCTTCACTGGGTGACCTCAGTCCACATTTTACATTACTCATTTATGAAGGACTAAACAAGGATGGAATGATAATTCGCATAAATCATTGCTAACGCCATACATCATGTAAGTCACTTCCGGCGAGAGATTTCAAAGTATAATTATAACTAACTAACAAACTAATACATGTCTTACGGAACCCGAATTAACCAAAGCTCTCCACCGGTATCTGTCCTGGGCCTGAGGCTTGGTATAATTTTTCGTAACAATACAGTTTTTACTGTGAATGGTTGTTAGCCTCACGCCCAACCGTCAAGCTGGAAGACCACCCTTCGTCGGCTATCCGCGATGGCTTATTCAATATATTCGCAGCTAACCTCCATAAATGGAGGTTGTTCCTTTATCCGGAACTTGAGGACGCGCCAATCCGTGGTGACAGGGACTCACCAGACATGGAAAGAATAATTATAGTCACTGAAATTTGGTGTTGCGCTCAAAAGATTAAGATACACATAATCTTGTTTTTGTCACCAGATTAAATGCTTAAAACTGGTTTTAAAGTCTCTACAAACGTTACTGCTAGACTGACAGAAGGTACAATTAAACACCACATTTATACAATTTATTTATATTACAGTATACAGTATTTGGCATTACATTCCCCCCTCCTGTATTTGGATTATAATTATTGTATAAATTTAACGGAATCGTTCAGTTCGTGTTAGTGAATATGCTACGTGCTGGGGAACCGTGGTTTAATTCCCGATGGGAACAGAGATTTCGTACTGCAGATTTGTCTGGAATGGCTTTTAGTTAGTCCTTTGTGCAAATGTGCTGTCTAATAAACCAGCAATAACGTTTCAGAACTGACTTATCTCTACATTTAAAAACACGTCTTTTCCAAAAACGGACGAAGGAAAAACTTTTCATTAAAATTAATTGTTGCTATTTTCGTGTGTCCTTTACACACCGGAGTCCCCTATATCATCGCTACATGTAGCTGCTTCCGCCATATCCAAGATAATTTAAGATCATTTCAGGACAAACATTTACAACACAATTCTTACAACGGACAAGTGGACTTCGCATCAATGTCAGAGGACAAACAACGTGACTGTTACGAGCCTAAGTCCTAAGTCCGAGGCTGGCAATCTAATCTCAGTATTTATTTTCCGACTGAGAACTCTATCAGGAAAAAACAATTATTCTGGAACTTGAACGTATAATCTTGAAGTATGCGATGTATAACATATAAAGCACGAATAATATAATATTTTCAAGGCATGTGAGAGTCATGAAACGAGAAGAAACTGTACCATTAAACAGACAGGTCACGCCTGCTTCTTATTTAATTATTTTACATCTACTGATACAATATTTTAACACCTATGATACTTGTCCCGTGAGGAGTTGCTGATCTCCCATCGGGCGCCTCCCCAGGTGGCGGATAGGGGAAGGCTCACCAGAAATGGAGGGTACCGGGAAAATAAAATACCCGGGGCGGACCAAAACCAGACGCTGCTGCCTTGTAGTGATAGAAGTTGGTACTTCAAAGACTAGGAGAAGAACACACTGAAAAAAAATCACCTAGTCCTCCAGGTTGGGGGTTGACGCGGTGGGCCAGCTCCGCACCCGTTGGAAAAAACCACAATGCTAAAGCCTAATAAAAATAAGCCTCGGAATTGGAACCCAGGCAGACGAACATGGCAACTACCTCCGGAAGGAATGGAAAATAGAGAAGAATGGAAGAAATTATTAGGCACCGGAAGACCGAAGTAATGGTCAATAAACGGAAGAAGAAGAAGAAGATACTTGTAGGACATTACTGTAGTAGGCATTTCGCTGTATTATACCAAAACACAGCCATCTTCAAGTTCATCCTTAGCTGCTAATAGCATATTAATTGGGATTTATGTAACGCTAAATAATTGAGTGTTCAAAGCACTACTCGATTCCGATGATAAAATTCATATCAGTTAGATCTTAGTTTCCTCTTACACATAAATCAGTAGACGTGTTTTATCACAATACATAAATACTGGTGATCAAATCAACAGAAGATGAAATATGAGGTTTTTATGGCGGATCTGATGAAGAAGGCAGTACGTTCCTCTAGAACGTCGGTCGGTATCTACCAGACTACACGACGTTACATCCCGGAAGTAAACAAAAGAAATAAATATATATGGTGACGAAAATACAGACCAAGTTCACCATTACAGGTAGACTTACATCCAGTAATCATACTGTCATTTTTATTCATTGGGTCTACAGCCGCGTAGAAGAATATCAAATAGGGACCAATCTGAACTCAATACATTAACTATTTGATGACATCTTTCACAGTTTGAGGTTATGTTATAAAGATAGAATGATAGGATGATTATTGAATAAGAAATTAAAAGGATGTAGAAGCAAGGATTTTTGAATTGATCCTCTTTACAAGGACATGTTAAAATCATTTTATCTAGGCCTGGCTTATTAAAAAAATTAAACGTCTTACGCTCAGACAGTGTTATATCTGCGTCTACTTGCTGTAACCTTCACAATAACTCACTGACTTATACGTTCCATTGATGCAGTTGTTGACCTTGAATATTCTGCGGAAAAATTCCACTTATGATATGGTGAAAAATCCTCGGTCTCGATACCAAGAATTGTGAGATATTTGTTTATTTTTGGAGCAAGAGACCGACTGTAAACAATAGTTAATCTCCACAAACGTTCCTTATGATTCAAGCTACAGATAACAGAGATAAGAATTGACCTTGCACTTCGAACAGCGTTTTTGTTAACATCATCAGTAAGTGGGAGGCAATGAACAGGCGAGAAGAACGTGAATGTCAGGCCATTGCATTGTGATCGTATTACCTCACCTTCACTATTATCGACTTAGATCATCAGCTTAACGTCCATTTACATTATCTCAGTTACGAGCAGGCTGAGAACACAACATAACCAAAACTCAAAAGCGGTATGGATAACATTCAACTCACTTTCCATGACACAGGAGCTGATAATTCTGTGTAGAGGTCGCGCGAGTAGTGGTGGCACCTAAATGCGCGTTGTGTAAGCCGAGAGAGGCGAGTTCAGTGGTAGTGGGGGTCGCACAGCCTCAGCTGCGGTGACTCACCGATCTAAACACAGCTAGAACTACAAACCAACTGAAGCTGACACCCCTCTAGCGCGTGCTTCGGACGGGTCCATCTCATACGACCAAAATCAGTTCTTTTATAACCAGAAAAATGATGCAAATCAGAAGTGACTTAAGAATATTATACAGATACTTTATTTTATCATCTAATTATACGTAAAAATGTTCACGTGCATTTTCAATACATTTGTGCTGTCGAATTCCAACACCATCTGCTGATCTGTTAAGGAATTATTACGACACCTGGTGAAGAAGAGCGGTGATTCGTTGTCCCAATTCGTTCAAAGTATTTCGGACTCATTTTTGTATATTTCCTCTTTCCGCATCATCATGTGTTTGTTTGTCTGTCATCAGTCTTTCGACTGGTTTGATGCGGTCCTCCATTTTCGTCTATCCTGCCCCGGTCTCTTCATTTCCACATCCTCAAAAACCTGCTTCACATATTCCAATCTTTGTCTCCCCCTACAATTCTTCCCTTCAACTGTTCCTTCCATTACCAAATTAACCAATCCTGGGTGCCTCAGAATGTGTCCCACCATCCTATCTCTTCTTCTCGGAAGATTTTTCCTTCGCCAATCCTGTCTAAGACCAGCTCATTTCGTACTTTATCAGTCCACTTAATTTTCAACATTTCAAATGCTTCTACCCTTCTTCTTTCTGGCTTTCCCACTGACCATGTTTCACTTCCGTATAGCCCTGTGCTCCAAACAAATAACTTCAGAAAAATCTTTCTTAATTCCAGGTCAATGTTTGACACTAGTAGAAGGCTCTTTTTGCTTATGCTAATCTGTTTTTAATATCTTCCTTGTTTCGTCCATCTTTTGTGATTTTGCTTCCTAAATAACTAAATTCTTTCACTTCTTCTACTGTGTCTTTCCCAGTTTTGATATTTAATGGATCATGACTTTGTAGTACCTATCCCAAAATGGCTGCAAGACGGCAGGCACCCTGTCTCAGGTTTTTCAGTCTGTCTTCTGATTACATTCCAGTACTTTGCCGCAAAATTAACCTTTCATACTGTATGATTTTATTAATCTGTTATCCTTCTATTCCTAGGCATCTTAACTGTCGATCCTCCTTAGAGGTTCTCAAAAAATAATTTCAGATTTATCGATCTGTGCTTTTGGAGTCAAAAATATTACATAACTACAATTAGTGATAAATTAAGTTATAATGACGCCAGTTTTCAGTGCATTTCAAAATGCTCTGTATTAGGAGCTTAGCACATTTCCAAACGGTAATTTATCTCAATCCATAGTCCTGGAAAAATGTTAAGAGACGTCAAATCCGATAAACGCTGGAACCATTGAATATAACTGTTTCTATCAACACAACGATCCTGTATCACACCATGAGCTCAAAAACAACGCACTTGACTTGTTTGCGAAGCTAAGTTCAAAGAGCATAAATGTTTGAACGTGAATTAAGATTTTGTTTTGCCATGTATGGATGATATGATCATTACGTAACAGTATGTCCCACCAAGCAATAACAATTTTCTGCCCAACGCACTGTTTCTGTACTTTCATAGCCGTAGAATATTTAAAAGCAGCCCAAGTGTATGGGTTGTTGCCGGGGTCAACAGATTCGAATGTTCTAAACTTTTGTGGATTACGGCGAGAATACTGTCTGCGAAAGAGAAGTACATCAGTAACAGTTTAAGAACGAATCAAAGCAACAGTGAAAGTCAATCTCCTGAAATTACGCGTTCACACGTACGTTTTAACATTTTTTTTTTGTGATTGTAATTCGAATATTTTTTTGTCACGTTGGCAGTTCTGTCTTCCACCCCGAAAATGTAGATACTTAGAAATTAAAAAAAGGATATGTTAAGAATGCTTAAATTCTTCAGTCCTTCTTCAGTCAATAATTATAATTGATTATTCGCTATCACAACAGTCCAGCCTGTCTATTCCAAAAGTAATATTAGGAATATACGTTGTGGCCTTCAATGTCATTTATTATTTATTCCGTTTGCTAGTTTTAGCATTCGTCCCACGATTTCCTTCCATCCTTTTGTCATACTACTTTGCTGTTCATTCTCTCTTTCGTTCAAGGTGAAATTTCATATTCCAAATTTTTTGATTTTGTATTCAGAACTCCGTATGTTGCGACAATAATGTCCTCGTTTTCAGACACATAAAACGAGGTTATGTTCGTTCTCTTTTACGTAATCAAAAAACAACAACATGAAACTGCTGCTACCATTTTGGGTTTTGGACCAAATGTTTTCTAGCTTTACGTTATGACATATTCCTCTCTGATATTCCCATTTCTCATTTTGTTGGTATATTTACGTCGTATAGTTCCATTTATTTGCATTTATCTTTATTTGTCACAGGATTTCTTGTCAGATACGAGTATCTTTACAATCTGTATGTTCTCAAAGTAACTGTTCAGGGTCAAAGCCACACTTCCATAACCAAGATCAGAACAGTGATTCGTTTGTACAGTTTTATTCTTGGTTATATTTATAACGCATTTTAGAGTTTCCTGTAAAATGTACCAAATGTGAGGACTAGCTCAGGATCGCGTGAAAAATCAGTGTTTGTTGTTGATCCATCGTGTTCTGCCAACACAGTTGTACATAGATATTATTTACCTGAACTAAACCAAACAATTGAATTCGTGTTTCTGAATATTTGTTGATGATTCTGATCACTTGGCTGACACGTCATATGCTAGGAAGGTCAATCGTATGTCGTTCGATGACTATTTGGCAATATTACGTGTTTACACGTGCGATTTGCTAATCATATTCTTCTGTAACTCTATATAGGCTAACGCCACTCAGATTAAAAAAGATTATATGTTGTCAATGTCACAATAGGGTGGCGTGGAATTAGTGTCAACATGTTATCGTTACCATGGGATTCATCGTGAACACGACCTAGATGCACAGTTGTTACAGGCGCCATACGTTGTTTCTAAATAGCTCCATCTGTGTAATCTGTGTAATCACACATTTACCTCATTTGAACATTTTTTCCGGTTACTTTTACATACGATGTGCACATCAATTCACATTTAAATACATTTTTAAGAATAACAATATGTTTTAATATTTATGTGTGTTTAAAGCTTCAGTTAGGCATAAACGTTTGTCTTTTATTGACGTCGTGAGAAACCATACTTAAAGTTGTTCCCTGGTAAAAGTGTATGTAAACTGACCATAGACTATAAAGTGAAAACTTCTTGCGGTCTCTGTGAATATTCTGCTACAAAAACTAAACATAGTCTTCCACTTAATTTGCTAATGTATCTGGAGAGATTAGGCTTATGATATCACCATGTCTGTGAAAATTTTCCGCTGGTGTCTTTTGAGACAACTAGTTCATTTTCATAAAGTTTAGTAAGAAAATTATGCTACTAAAGGAACCCACAGTTGCATTCTTAAATTTACTACCATCAATAATAAAAAAAAACATGGCGGTCGTGTGAACTGGAGGCTGCAACTGCATTAACGTCATTTAAAACAGAGTCTTGAAATTTAAGGTAAAATAATTTATTCGAAAAATATATAAATTATTTTGATATAATGCTTTTGCAGGATGTAAAATGTTAGTACGACAGGTTTGAATGCTGTAACTAATGAAGAACTGCAGACAAGTGTTTCATTATTCACATTTTATTAAATATCACCATATTAAAAATAGTTAAAATATATGAACACATATATGTTTGCTCATCATCTCATATAATGTATGTCTTTTGCACAATGACCTGTTTCTAAACTTTATGTAAACTGCTAGGTCTATGTTATATTTTACTGCCACAAACTGTACTTATATTCATTTCACATTTATAGTAGCCCCCGCCCTCAATTCTCCAATTACTAAATTTAATCGAAATCCATTCAGTAGTTTCGGAGACAAATACCCTCATCGTTATGCTTTCAGTTTATGAACTTTGTGGAACATGAAACAGTAAATTAAGAAAGCCAAAGTGTAACGTAGGACGAAGCTCGTCTTCGGCAAGGAAACTCGATGACCTTCGCTTCTCTGGAAGCAAACTTCCACTTATTTCCCCTAACGTACTGATAAACCCAGACAACTCCACTTCCTACACGAGACCCCACAGGATACACCTCGAAACTAGTGATTACAGCAGAGAAGTGGCAGGGTTTTTCCTTTGGGGAGGCCCCTGACTTTTATCAGACACGAACAATTTTTAGATTGCGGTAAGAAGTGCAACGTATGTCTGCTGAGGAATTATTCGTGGTTCTGATTAGATTCTCTGGCTTAAGGCTGCAGCGACTACCAGAAACTACTAACATTTACATACGAATTTTAAGGGGTTTCATCCTGTTGCGAGTTGAACGTTAGATTGACATCTACACAGCAATTTTTTTATTATATTTTTAATTGTTTAATTTTAACCGTCTAATCACAATAAAATATTTTAATATTTAATAAAATATTTTATTGTGATTAGACGGTTAAAATTAAACAATTATAATCATCGCAATATGACGCAACATTATCATCTTATATTTTTAATGTTTATTAAGATTCCACTCATGTTTCTATATTAATTGGTCATCTTCAGGTGGTTCTCTTTAAATGTTAGAAGCTAATAGATATGGCTTCTGTTCACTTCATTACGTAATGGACCTTGTCATGAGCAGCGAACCTATTATAGCAGAGTGGACTATGTACGTAGATGTCGTTACCGGTGGAAAGCTGCAGTTAAACTGTTTAACTAAGTTAATATACATTGGAAATATAATCAAAAATTATTGTGTAGACGGACTCTCAACCTAACGACATTTACGTACACTGAATTTCGTATATTTTTCTTTATAAAAATCACAATGCGTTTTTAGTTAATCTCTGTTTAATTTCAGGCAAATTATATTTCCCAGTATTATAAGTAAAAAAAAGAAAATATATAGTCCTAAAATATTAACTGATGTCCGTCAAGTTTGTGGGCACGTGTTATACACAGACTATTATAACAATTGCCGTGGTAAAGCTCTTAAGTGCTTTTCGACCTCGCGGGTTAATTATTATTGGGCTAAACGTGTGTTATTATTAATTAATAAAAAGCTGTTAATGGATTATTGGCTTTATAGTTTACATGACTAATCATAAAACCACTGCCTCTTGTGCGCGGATAATAATTGCCATGACCAACAGTTCTATTATCAGTGTGTGTGGTACTTAATGGTTGTTATTGTCGCATGTGAACGTTTATTGGTTCCTGTAGAAGCTGAAATGAAATCCTTCAGTCATTAGATCGGTTAGCATTTTAATGTTATACTAAATAAAATAACAAAATTTATGAGCTGTTACCATTTTGGGGCCATTAAGTGGGAACATGTTTCAAAATGCTACGTCTGCTAATTCCTATCAGATATGTAATGGAGATAACATGTATTCCGATTATTCTGACTTCTTAACCCACTCACCTCCTGTTTGAATTACGCACGCATAGAAATATAGCTGATTGCCCCACAAATCAAAAAAGATTTCACAACGTCCATGGAAGCATTCTGAAGTCACGTATTTCCACTGTTCATATGTGTAGATGGAAGCATTCCATAAACCACTGATGAAATCCAAGCACTCGTGCAGAAAATTTTAAAATGGATTTACGACGCTTGTAACTGTTTTCATAATTTCCGTTAACTCAGCACCTTGCTGAATGCAACGGTCGAGTGAGGTATTTTTGGGTTTTGTCGAATGCATTTACAGGCCTCAGAGAACAAAATGTTTCCGACATGCTGGCCGGACAGGAGCGCCGCGAGTGTGATGCGGAAAAAAAACAAAATGACGTTCGGATAGTGGAGACTCTGGTAGCTAGAAAGGCAAATTAGGTTATGGTGGTGCCTACGGTGGGGACTGCCGGAGTTTGTGTTTTGCTGTAGTCTGGATCCAGACACCGAGAAGATGTTTTTGTAATTTATAAAGGAGTTTTATAATTTTTATAATTTCCATGCGACATGCAAACAATCCTGAAATAAAATGAGAAAACTGTTTAACACAAAAAAGTTAAATTTCTTTCAACTTTCATGGGTAATACTAGTTCATCATTAAATTACACTTCTAACCGTACAGTCTCAAGTTTGAACGTTAACAAGGACATTCAGTTCATGAGTTACGTAACGACACTCAATCAGTTACACTGATTATGCAGTGTCAAATGCGATGGGAAATGATAAACGGTGAGTAGGTAAGGATTTTGAACTAAGACATCAAGACGTTTTTCGAAATAATGCTAAACAAATAATACCTCCAATTTGTTACGTAACGGGAATATTCATATCACTGAAACAAAAATAGCATTTTTCAGTTTTACACAATTGATTCTCAACATAAACATCAACCACACTTCCGACAACTTTCAGGAAGTTCCGTGAGTTGACGGAAACATCTTCACCGCTGTCTTGACTTCATCGCCTGACAAGAAGTGATATCGTCTCACATATTCCTTCTAAGTCGGGAAGAGATGACGTCAGGTGAAGCCATGTCTGGGCTGCCCCTTGGGTGGTCCAAGATCATGAAAGCGCAGCGGTGAATCATTTCAGTCGTTCATATGATCGACTGTCAGTAGGACGTTTATTGCAGCCACAAACTCATTATTTGCAAGCTGTTTATTTCAAACTGACGTCGTATCCTTGTGCTGCACCAATTTAAATGCTGTGATTCAGAGGCCTCTAGTGTTAGAATCATGAAGCTCTATATAAAGATGTGGGGAAACTTGAATGTGTACCGTTTAGTCCACACAGATACATGTGGGTTTGTTTCTTAGAATAAAATAGAGTAATTAATGGTCGTACTACCCCGATATTCGCATGAGAGACTGAAGACAAAAAATTAGAAGCCCCCAGATTTGCAGCCGCGTTTAACCAATCATTGTTAAGACGGTACATTGGTTCATAAAGATGCTATTTTATCTGCAGAAGTTATATACGAGTATTTGATTCTCAGTAATTCGGGTTTAAGTCAATACAAATTACGTGTGACTAAAGCCTTTCCTTCCGAGTACAAATATACAGCAATGATACAGATGGAAAGACGGTCATGATGAGTAGGTAGGAATCTGGAACGAGAAGGTCGTGGTCTATTTCACGTACTATTAATTACGTGCTTACAGGTTACGCGCTGAAACGTTACCGCTGCACTAGCCTGCTTCATGCGTAGATGTAAAAATGTGTAAATACTTTAAGCCAGAATGTGAGATTTGAGGTTCTCACGGCGGCAAAGATGTTCGTGTTTGTCTTCTGGGTAGATATAATAACGTTTCGGGGAGACTTACTTTTTCCTTCTTCAGGGCCATTAGGTCTGAATCAGAAATTTGTCATGTCTGCATTCACAAACGAAAACATTTATTGAACCTGCATTCAGTTTTAAATGTCGTGTTCATGTAAATATTTAAGAACAGGCTACCGGTAAACAATGAAAGAACCTTTCGTTTTTATATGTTTAACGACACTCACATTCATACTCAAGACTGTACTAGAGAAAATGGGAAAACTAAAGACTGAAACGGAATGTAATTACATTTTAATCATTTAAATTTATTATTTATGAAAAGCTCTGATGGCCTCATTTGATAATAGCTAGTTCCTTAATTATCAACTGCTCAAAGAAGAAGGATTACATGTGAAAAGTCTATTAACCCCTTGGAACCGAAGCTCCTCTTTAAAAAATAAATAAATATCAAGAAAAACATAAGACTGCTCCATCACAAAGATCGTTTGGTTAATGTTATTTAGGTTAGGTTAGGTTAGGTTTGGTTAATGTTATTTAGGTATATAATCGCTTTCTAAGAATCTTACGAATCATGAATATGCACTGTGGGTAAAATGCAGAGTTTCTCATTTTCGAAGCAGGTGGTATTTAAATTTACGACTTAGTTTTAAATTGTGAAAAATATTCAAAGAATAATTTCGATGTTTTTAAGCACGGCGCGGTTAATAATTATTTCATCGCTAATCATGTAACATCCAACATTGTCAAGATTAATGGCTGCTTTCTGGAAAAGAGCACAAGTCTGTTTGTTTTCATTCCTGTGAGCTGGCTGATAAAACCTTCAGCTAACGTGGAGTGATGAGAGGAAATAGGACACTCATTGCAGACTACAGGATATCAAATCTTGCTGCAGTCGAAGTGTTCTTGACACAGTTAAGTGGGACGACGCTGCAGATGCTACGTAGACTGTTTACTGCACCTCAGATAAAATAACGCAGTGCAATGTATTCACCAGCTGCATGGTCGCATCACACAAAGAGCAAATACATATGGCCTCATTTTTCAATAGAATATACTTTTTATTAGGATTTGGAACACAGTCGCTGTTCTGTACGTTATTAACGAGCTATCTGTAGAAGTGCAAACGATATTCTTTCCCTCGATACATCGATGTATACATCCGCCAGGACTACGTAGATATTTGACTTTGTCCGTTGAAGGACAGAAAAATAACTTCTGTTTGGTCATAACAAGTAGAAATATTTGTAGGCCGTTAGTCTAGGATCACGGTGGAAAATGGCGCTGATATCGATAAATATAGTTCGCGACTGTAATCTTGAGACTTACGAGGTCTGCGTCTGCCTTCAACGCTACGGACTTCCTGCATTCCTCGCAAGTCTCAAGATTACAGTCGCGCACTGTATATGGTACAGATTTTATCGTATGTTGTTATTAAACATTTTCGTCTTTTGTTGAAGGACTATTTTTTTTATTTTCTGTTTATATAAATGCCGATATATCGGCGATAAAGAAATGTTGTGAAGCATTAGCTGTGGATACGTCTGTCCGTTTCCTGATAAAATTACGAACATAAACACGACCTCTGCCTCAGAATTTCCTTCCGACAACGAATACACTTTCAACAGACAGCAGAAAGGCTTATCTGAAGGCCTTTACCAACACACTACAATGCAACACAGAAGAGCATGAACTAAACCTGGGATTGTAACATAGATACCAGTGTTTCGGTCTTCAGCCTTGAAGAAAGGAATACGTTTCTCAGAAACGTTTGTATCTAACTTCAAGTCCATACTGCGTCATAACCCAGAAAAGCAACAGTAACAATGAAAAATTAATAACAATTTATGACAGTAATAACGTGTCGTCTAACTTGTTATCCAGGGCATTTGAAATAATCATCAAATTGTTGTGTTTATTTGTTTCGTTCATTGAGGATGTAGGGGCTGCTCCAGAATTGTTACATAAATAACAACTTTACTTTGTTTAACCTCATTTACCTCTCATTCCCTCTCTGACACAAAACCAAGCCACACTCAGACTCCATGACCCCTTTATCACCCCATTCCTACCCTCTACATCGCACCTGCGTCCTCATCAAGAGGGTAGACACTCCCATCATCCCTTAAACCATACCCGCGTTCTATTCGCCGTTCCAGTTTGTTAATATTGACTAGATTTGAGTTGGGTGCGGGGTGTGTAGGGGCAGGGTGACCCCGAAAGGAGAGGCTCAGCGAAGTGTCAAGGGCACCTCCCCCTCCCGCGATCGGTAGAAGCTACCAGACACACGTCGTACTTCTGCGCATGTCTAACCCAATAACCTTGCGGCCGTTGTCTGCTCTATGTCTCTGCCCCCTCCCCTCCAACCCCTCACGCCTGCTCGCTGGGTCACGTACAAATTCTATTCCGAACGTCGCTGCAGTCTTAGCAAACACAGACACATTTCATTACCTGGACTCATATTACAAACACGAAATCACAGAGGCCAATTACGCAATTTTTTCGACAGATTCTATACCCCCTTTTTTATTTTTCTCTCGTCTTTCATGTTTCCAAGCAGAATTAAATTACGCCATTTCATTGTGACTCATGTCTGTGAAGAGTTTGCTTTTAGTAATTTTTAACTTATCGATTTCTGTTGATATTTTCATCGGCGAGAAAACAAGAAAGCGGGAAATTTCATAATAAAGAATACCGATTACTGTATCGGCTTTTGTTTGGAGTGACTAACAGAAACCAAGAAGAGCTGAAACAGAAAATGTGACCGAGTTTAGATTCGAATACCACAGTCACTTTTAGCAACTTTGATTTACGCTCGTCGTGGCGCTGTTGGGGATCATGCCAGGATTGGGATTTAAGAAGGCGTATTGTACGGTCTTCCGCTGTCCATTTTAATGATGGGTTGCCTTCGAACCCTAGGACGGAGAGACCGATAATACAGACCTAATTAAACATATTTAGATACACTTTTGGACTGGGCGGGTGAAGACAGCTGGCCAGTGATACGACGAGAATACAGAGGTACAGGGCGAAGAATAAAGGACGACGAACATGTCGCTGGAAATAAGATACTGAGATCGGCACAGATGTTTAGGTGCCCAATATATGAAAACCATGTGAAGAATAAAAAACGCAGAGAGCAGTTTTGGCGTAGTGAGACTAGATTCTTGTTTCTGCGAGTCTGAAGATGGCTGTCTTTTTTGGTAGTTGCGTCGTATAGTCTGATATAAGTTTGCCAAAGCACGGGAGACGTCGGGAAACGTCTACTAGACAAAGAAGACAGCTATCTTCAGTTCTGGCATTGTTAAATGAATAACATGTCCTGCACATGCAAATACTCTTTAATGAAACATCAAATGTGTCGAAGAAGAAGGGAAATCGGACAATCGTAATGCTGTGGTAAAGTGGCGACATCTGACAGCAATCTATATTCACGGCTCTGAAAATTACAACACAGTCCAGCCATGCCATTGGCTTACCGTGAAGTTTTTCCCAGAATCCCATTCGTCCTGTGCGTTGCGTCCTTTGATGGAACCTACAACGACTTATTTATTGATTTAGATGGAATCTGAAATACAATAACGTCAGAGGTGAAGTTGGCTGGTTTGGGGAGGTGAATTAAATAAACGTTTATATCACAATATAAAATTATTTGTGTCAATGTCCACACTTCAGAGGATGGGTTTTACAGACTTTTAGCTAATTCTTTTGCCAGAAGTTTCATATTTGTCTTACAGAGATCGTTCCAATCAGAAACGTACCTCACTTGCCAGCCTTGATTACGAAGTGGGTGGAAAGATTGGATTTGGACAATATTTCCCATGCTATTTTATCAGAGAAAGAACACATTTTTTCAGGATTGATGTGGGCGTGTTATTAAATCTACTTCCTCCCCCATTCACTTGAAACGATGGAACAAATTCGTTTCATAGCAAACTGTTTCTCTCAGGATATCAAATTTGTTTTTTGTGTAATCTATTTGTTTTTGCAACGATCTTTAGAGATCTGATCTCAGCTACTTCACTACAACGCTCGTGTTGTTCAACACCGTAATCCATATACAAATATGGGTAGTCAAGTTCTGCTTCATAAAATTTTAAAAAAGTTTATACTCTTGCCTTTTCACAGAACGGCCTTGTAATTATGTCACACGGTTTGGCCAACTGAACATCATTTAATTTGAGATTAAAATCGTTAGAATGTTGAAGCGATATTATCACTGGTATTTCGAAATGCTGCTTTGGTTGGCACATAGTTTCTGTATTTTGGCATGGTATCTGAAACATTCCCCCAAATCTGGCGCAGAAAATAACCTTCCCTCGTTGCATAGCTCAGTGTGATGTAACAAATCCAAGGTGCAGAAGAGGGGTTCTGTATTTTGGGAACTTGTGATGTCATGACACCGACCGTGCCTCTGGACTGATGACGCCATTAGAAGTCCCAGCGTCTAAACTTAGCAAAAGCATAATAAGCATTCCTGCCAATCACATGACGAATGTTAATGGTTGTTTTTTATGTTACAGGAAAATACGTAACTTGTGATTCCCATTACAGAATAAAACGCGGATAATCTGAAGAGTTTCAATACGTATATAACAGGTAGAAATTTATAGTTTAAATGCGTCATGTTTGTGTTTTAAATTCAAATATATAATATAATTCAAGTCTATACACAAACTTTAAATTGTTGATGTTAAAATTTAAAATTAATGAAAACTTGCATTAAAAATATAGAGTAGTTTTAAAGATAAAAAACCCTGAAGATGATGCTATGCATTGAAACATGTAGTAGTATAAAGCGCAATACTGTAACATCGTAATAACGATGAATAGCGCAAAATATCAATATTAATTTTAAATTTTAACATCAACAATTTAAAGTTTGTGTATAGACTTGAATTATATTATATATTTGAAGGTAGAAATTTATCAAAATTAGAGCCTTAGTTTGAATCCTATCTCAGTTCTTCACACCGTTATTCAAACTGCAACTTCGATGACGTATTCAAAAGCTTCCAGCGATCACATCGGACTGCACCAGTGGTGAGTTTGCGTACCAGCGCGGTTCGTTTATCCTACAGGAAGAATATCGAACACGTGCGATCCAAAACGCGCGTGCAAGCAATTTTATAGCTCTGCATTCATTAGCTTCTCTCCTGTAAAGTCCTTATAATCCTGACACTGCTCTCAAATACTGGACGTTAACAGCATCATAATGACGGAAACAAATAAGACTTTTTGACATGAATACGTCTTTAAAATCAGACCTACATAAGGGGTACCAGGACGGAAACGGCGATGTAACGTTTGCAGGGTGATCCATTCCGACAATATAACTTCGTGACTAATAACACGATTGAAATAAATGTGGTCTCGTTCGATCGGGTATACGACTACGATGCGAGCATGACCTTGAGTTGAATGCTAAACAAAATTGTCATCGATTACAAGCTAAGACTCTGTATATTTGTTACGCTAAATAAAAGCCATGTATCCATTTCGTTAGTTTCATTTAATTCCCATATCCCAAAGAAAATATTACCCGCTAACGCAGACGTATTCACGTAAAACCCACGGCCGTATCCCCGACACAGCCACACACCGATTTCTTTGAGACTATTTCTGTCTTCCGCAGTCAAATTGTACCAGTGTACAGTTAAAAATACGTTGGGCTTGTAATCCTGGGGTCCCGGGTTCGATTCCCGGTGGTGCCCGGATTTATAACTTGTGTTGGGCAAGGCCGTGATCCAGGTATCACGGAGTTTTTCTCCGGGGCTTCCCCGGTTTCTCCGTGGCATCCCAATAATTACTCCACTCACACACACAGAAGAAGGCAACGGCAAACTTCTTCTTTATTTATAATCATGGTACAGTTGAAATTGTATGGAAGACATCAGGGAATGTACAGGGCTTGTATTCATGAACTTGGAACTGTGGTACGTTCGAATTGAATGTGAACCATGATTTGCCTTACGACTGTAAGTTTGATACGGTGAAGGACACTATTCTAAGCCGGAAGGAGAAGTTGGAAGTCTAATTAGTTTCATCGTACCTGTGAATGTTAGAATTAAATGTAAAGTAAACTTTGACTTGTGACTGTAATCATGATTGCGTCAGTGCGGAATCTGACCCACATCGACCGTAGAGTTTCAAGTAGGGCTGTACGAACGTTTCAAATTGTAGGCACTTCCTTCGAATCTTGGTTAACTTAAGATTTGTCTCAGGCTCTAAGGGCTACTGCTGGAACAGCACACTGTGTGTGAACTTCTTAAACGTATCTGGGAATCACGACAGCCGCAGAGTAAACCACCTCCAAAAAGTACAATCCTAAACCAATTCAGTCACAACTCGTTTCTATAAAACCCATTTTAGTATCTTCTTCAATCACTTAGTAAAGGTATTTATTCCGTATAAATATTTGAGGATAGCCTTTCTAACACTGAAAATATGGAATATTTCTACTTTAATTAGATTCTCGCCTGTGTGTTGTGTCACAAAGGCGATACGTGTGGAATAGTCCACAGAGCGTTTATAAATTACCTTCTTAGCAACAGTATGATGTCATCAGGGCCCATGACAGGTTCTCTCACGTCTTTGAGGTGTGAAAATGTAAAGTGGGGTGGTAATGAAATCTTCTGCTCTCTAGATGTCGAACAATATCGTACGTGTTGGGGTTGTAAACCAGTCAATGTTAATCTTCTGGGCTACACCGTCTAGTGCACTTGCAAGTACAGTACACACGGCATTTAAAACCAGAAAACCAACATCTTCTCGTGAGAACCCCAAGGGAAGACGTTTTATTTAACGTAGAAATATGCCAGAATTATGCTTATATTTGTTTGTTTGACGACGCCTTTCAACTGCTCGCGCTGTGTCAAATCGTAGGGTGGTTTATAAATGCTGAATTTGAATAGAAGTGTAAAAAAGTGGTTGTGGGCCATGTTAGCAACTATCCCCGTATCTGCCTGAAGCAACTAAGGAAGACTACAAAAACCTGTAAGGGCAAAGTTCTCCTGGTTGATTTTCAAGCTTGGGAGTTTCCAAATATGATTTCGGAAATTATTCTATATGTTCTTTTTAATATCGTGGCATATTACCAATTAATAAATGGATACATTAAAGGAAATTTTGGTAGAATATGAGGAAGAAATACAAGAAAATACTGTATAATGTACTATCTAGATCTTACAAGGTGCGATCGGAAAGTTTCAAGACTGTGTTAATAGAGGGCGAACCGGATGTAGTACGAGCTTCTGCCTTTAGGGGGTGCGGCCTACATTCATAGTGAATCAGTGTGCCAGCCGGCATCATCGAATTAGCATTTGTTTCTTAGTTACGGGCGTTTTGGTAGTGCATTACACCGACCCTCCTGCGATTTCGGAATGGCGTGTGCATCAAATTTTGCCAAAGACTCGCCAAAACGGCTACGGAAACCTATGAAATGCTAAAGCAAGCATTTGGGGAGTCCGCAATGTGTCGTGCACAAACTTTTGTGTTGCATTCACGTTTTAAAAATGGCCGAACCTCTGTCGATAATGACGAGCGTTCTTTGTAATGGTAATGCTTCTTCTGTGGTTAGAACTGAATCTTCAAAATCAATTTAGAGGAGTTTGGGATATAAAGGGCAAATTGTTACCGATGACTTTGCAAAGAAGTGGATGGTAGCGGCCGTGGTCTATTTTTGTGTATTGAAGTCCTTTCATTCCGAGAACAATCAAGTGCTGGGTTAGATATTAAGCCCAGTGTACGATAACGTGCTGCTAGTCCAAGAATTTATCTAGAGGGTATAATGAAATAAAGGACAGCATTTGAACAGAGGGCGATATTCAAACTGTGTAACTTTCGAACGCAAACGGGACGTAATATACTCTTTTAAGCGTTCAACTGAAGCAGAACTCTTAATATGTGTTTGCGATATCTCGTATCAAAGAGGTTTATCGTTCGAGAAGACTTTTCGAGTTATCAGCCGGAATTAAAACATTGTTTCGAAGAAGGATTCATGGCATTTGGTATCCCATAAGAGTAGAGATGTTATACGGATCAGACATATTATATTCAAGCAATATGTGTTCACTGTAGTGCAGAGGAAAGGAAAACTATATAAACTCAAATGTACATTATAATTCCCTTTGTAACAAACAGGGCAATCATACAGCTCAAGTCTGAATCGATTCCTCGAAGTAATAATACACTATTCAAGTTTATAACCTAATGAACAATTCGTCTACTCACATCCTGTCCAAATGGACCACGAAATGTAAGACTTGATGATTGTTAAACCAGTAATAAAATGCTCAGTAGTTAGTATGTATTTGAACTTGACTACACTCCAAGAAATTTATTATTTCCGTACGTTCTGGACGCCACGTTGCATAAACTGCGCCAACTAATATGCAACGCCGTGTTATTTGTGGGCCAACATAAAGAGAAACGAACCATCGAATGGCCTTAGAAATTCTGAATATGATATCTGCCAACTACCAATACTATGGAAGCCACTGACTCAGATTGAAACTGGGTCATGGTCAGGTATAAATTTGTTTTCTGATGTCCTTTACGTCTGACACATGATTATGTTATTCAGTGTAACGTTTATGTAAATGCATACAGTTTCAACCCCGATACAGCGTAGCACATTTACCACTTTCCTCGCAATGATCCACAAAAGATTTGGAACTAAATTTCCTCTGTAATTTCAAGGAAATATCCTGGTAAACGCCACCCCCGCTAGCCGCCATTTACCAACGTCTGTGACAAAACAAATATACAGTTAAACATAATAATGAAGTTCGATACAACGCCATGCCGTTTTGTATCTATTGGTTATACAAACAACTACCTGCAATATTCAGTTTTTAAAATACTGTTTAACAGCAATGATACATCAATAAATGAAATCCACTCGGGTAAGAAACAACCTATAGTGACTCGGGGGGGGGGGGGGGGGGGGATTTCGTTTGTTCTTTGGGGTCAGTGGTGTTTATGGTGACGTTCCAAATAAAGGCAGTTGCAGTAAAGGAACCCGCTACTGCAGGGGCGATGATTTGAAAATGGAAACATTGCAGAGTTGCATACAGTAACAGACAACATTTCAAGAATTTTGGTAAAACAGTTATAGAACCATCCCCCCAAACCGTCTCCCCTGCCCTGTGTTTTGTATCTGACAGTGTAAGGTAATAAATAGACTTTTCCATAATAAGAGTGTTTTCCACACACATCGATTAACTAGAATATAGTACTGAAACACATTAATTTAAAAACAGTCGCTTTCCTGGACACTGTAAGGAAGTTAAGCATTACACTGATATAATTTCGTACTGCATGGTCAGAATCAGTTGCGTTTATCTGAGTTAAGTGTTGATGGAGGAAAATAATAAGTCTGTGGCTACAACGAACAATATCCCTGTGTAAACCAGCAAAATATTGCTAACTATTTCTTCCTTGTATGGGGTACACCTGTCAGTCGGCGTTGTTTTGGAAATATTCTGAGTCTAGAAAATAGTTTTCGCTGCTTTAACGTCAATATTGATGATGGCCGATGTACGATGTTGGAATGTACACAGGGTTTGTGGAATTTCCTTTCAAATTACTTGCTTTTGTACAAAAAAAAGCAAGAATGGAAGGACGCGGTATTTTTATAGGCGCTTATTTTTTAAGTCATTCTCTTTTATTTTTGTTGGCTGCGTAAATCTGAAAGTTAGAAAATAAATTGGTATTTCTATCTCAACGTCTTCCTCATTGCACAATTCTCTTTACTCCTGTAACGAGTCGATACATAATTTTAATAATGTCTTCAACAACGTTTATTGGCGAAGGTGTTCTGGGTTTTAACGCTGTGTACACTCTCAGGTAATACCAACACTTCGGAGAAATATACTGTCCTAGAAGATCAGCCGTGAGAACCCCAGATCTCACACTGGCTTTGCAGGATTTATGTTTCTCCTGCCACGATCTTACATTTAAATTGAAGTTCTTCAGGCAAATAATAAAACATTATGGGAAAAAAATATTAAAACGTAGTCACTTAATACCACATAGATCAGCCACATTTTTGTATGAACAAATTTCAAAAGAACATGGGAATGAACATCCATAACAAATGTAATTGAACATATTTATATTTTTTCTCGTTTTGTGATCAACTATGACAATGAAGTGCATTGATATATAAACATAAGATCTCTAAATAACACCTAATAGCGATACTAAAAGGCACCTTACTACAAATTAACAATTATTCAATTCAGTGCCAATTTCTGTGCATGAAACTTTATCTGACGTCAGTGTCGAGTGGTTAATATTTCTGCCTCGTATTCGGGAGGTCATGGATTCAAATCTCGTCCGAAGACCGGCTGTTTTGACTGAAGCTTCGCGTGGTTTCCCTCGGTACCAACAGGAAAGTGACGCGATAATACTTAAACTCAGGTTAAGACCGACCACTTCTTTCCGCGTCCTTTTCAATTAATTTGTCATTAATCACCCAGTGTTTCAACGCTCTGTATTCAGAGCTACTTCATGCGTCATTAAATAAAATATTTAAAAGTAACATAATATCAAGTATTCGGTTTATTATAAAAACTATCCCTTCTCGAGAAATTTGCAGTATCTCGGTTAGTCAAGCAATTTCCACGTCTCTTAAGGATTCCGAAAGATTATTATTGTGTTTACAAGACTGAAGGCTCCGAAGAAAATTCTGTAGTTAGTACGTCGTCGTTAAATTACCTACGCGTCGCCCACTGTACCGGACGTGATCAGTGCTGGCTGAACGTCGGTAGGAGGCGCCATCACCATGAGCACAGATTTAGCTCGGGCTATTATTAAATTCCCCTGCACTAGACATGGGAATGTGTGCGTCACGTCATTATCCCACGTGGAACAAACTTTTTAATCAAAGCTTCAACGCACATGATCGTCAGTTCAAACCCTGATTCAAGCAGTTGTGTTTGTTCTTCAGAAATCGTCAAATGCAGAGAGACAAGAACTTTTTCATTTCTGACTAGTCTACAAATACTTACTTAGGCGGCCCGTTCTCCAGTGCCTTGAGCATCTACGGGTCCCAACTTTCGTTGGCTTTGATCTGTACACAGGACAGCACAACACAGAAAGACGCGGACAAACATCCATGCCTTGAGTGGGATTCGAACCCACGGTCAGAGTGACCACGCGGCCAAGTCTACAAATATGATTCAGAAATAAAGACCCAGAAATTGAACTGTAATAAAAATACATAAAACGCAACTTCAACTGATGTTACCACATTTCATGGTTTTGGAAATCGTGTTCTGTCTTTTCGAAACAAGATATTTGAGAACAACTCTTGAACAGCTACGATTTCCAATTTAATTACAAATCTAAGCTTTAAAGAGCAAACATTTGTTCATCAGCATCAACTTGTGATTCTAAAAATGGTTTAATTTAAACTGAAACCCCCGATCAATATAAAAAGTGCAAGCAACATCCACGTCGTCGGAGCATCAACTGTACGCCATTAACGGAGATACACTGCTGAAGCGAAGCCAACGGAGCGGCAAGAGCTGGGGCTAGACCCTTATGGGAATGCATTCTGGGGAAGTTCCTTGGTTAGTAAATCCTCTGGAGGGGTCAGGGCGCGAGCCCGCCTGGAGCCGCCGCCGGTGCAGATCTTGGTGGTAGTAGCAAAAAACCAAGTTCCTTGGTTAGTAAATCCTCTGGAGGTAATGCTTTTTGGGGAAGTTCCTTGGTTAGTAAATCCTCTGGAGGGAATGCTTTTTGGGGAAGTTCCTTGGTTAGTAAATCCTCTGGAGGGAATGCATTCTGGGGAAGTTCCTTGGTTAGTAAATCCTCTGGAGGTAATGCTTTTTGGGGAAGTTCCTTGGTTAGTAAATCCTATGGAGGGAATGCTTTTTGGGGAAGTTCCTTGATTAGTAAATCCTCTTGAAGGAATGCATTCTGGGGAAGTTCCTTGGTTAGCAAATCCTCTGGAGGGAATGCATTCTGGGGAAGTTCCTTGGTTAGTAAATCCTCTGGAGGTAATGCTTTTTGGGGAAGTTCCTTGGTTAGTAAATCCTCTGGAGGGAATGCATTCTGGGGAAGTTCCTTGGTTAGTAAATCCTCTGGAGGTAATGCTTTTGGGGAAGTTCCTTGGTTAGTAAATCCTCTGGAGGGAATGCATTCTGGGAAAGTTCCTTGATTAGTAAATCCTCTTGAAGGAATGCATTCTGGGGAAGTTCCTTGGTTAGCAAATCCGCTGGAGAGAATGCTTTCTGGGGAGGATCCAGGGGACTTTTCCATGGTTTTCAGCCCTTTGATGTAGCCTAGGAACCTGATCGACCGAGTGCTTGTGGGTGGCCAGCCCCGGGTGTTCTAAACCGTGGCTGTTGTAGACAAGACGCGTCTAAGCTAGGAAGAGCAAAGCTATGGATTTTGAAAGGCCGCGCGGGGGGGGTTTGCATGAATGATAAAGCTAAAAGGGCGAAACCCCTGGAGCTGTAAACGCAGAGGGAACGGCCCCAGGCAACAAGAATACTGGGGAAAGTCCATGTGTGCAGAGCAGCAGGAGTGTCAACCGTGATTTCGAGCAACATTTTAAGCGGGGAATCCCCGAGGTTTTCTCAAGGGTAGGCCCCCCTCACGTTGCCTTCCCCATGCGTGGCCAAGCCAAGGCACAGGAGAAGAAGCCTGGGGGAAGAGCCCCTGGAGTGGCAAGCACACAGTTATGCTTCAGGGAGCAAGATTGCTGATTGAAGGCCTAGGCGTTCTAGGAGGTGGCCTAGCCCCTCGGAAGCAGTGCCGGTCGTCTCGAGGCCTGGGTGATGTAACCTGATGTGTCAGAAAGTCAGGGGTTTCCAACCCATTGAAGGCAAAGTCTGAGGAGTGGGGAAAACCTACTGGAAGCAAGCCCTTTGGACAAAGCCTTGAGTGACAGATGAGGTGTCATACTTGCGGTTGGAGAGGATTCTTCAGAATGCAAACCCCTGGGTTAGTTTCATTCCTTGGGGGAAACCATGCGATTTGCCTTGTTCCTAAGACAATCGCGACAGACAGACATGTACGGGCCCCATGAGGTGTTCTTCACATACGCTAAAGCATGAAGAACATCTGAAAACTCAATTTTCAGTGAGTAATCGATATGAATAACAAATATATGAACATGTTGTTAGTGGAACCTTTAAGACCAAATTGCATCCTCCTGCCACCAGTGAAATACATGGCAAGTGGTAACTGTTGTGTAGTTTCAAAAATAAATGTTCGAGATGCCAGGTAATGGATGAGGCAATGACTGATGAGTCCAGATGTAAACAAGAGGGTGACAAGTGAAACAAATCGACGTTCTTGCATTAGACAGACGTCTCGTCAAGATGGTAGGCCTAATATTGACTCATATTAAACCGAAAAGCAGCCCACATGATGAAATCGTAAGTGAACGGCATTTAAAGAGATTGTAATCTTCTGAGTTTCACCACCTCAAAATCCTCAAAGCTTATAACATTTAGATAATACAATTTTATATTTCTGCTTGACAAACGTTGATGAGATCATTTTAAATTATAAAACTACTGTCAATATTTTGAAATCGAGAAACATAAAAAAATAGCAAATTAAAATATTTTTGATATTCAGGGGAAAATTTTAAAATAGAAATATTCGCGTCCTATCGTCAACAAAACACAGGTTTTGCTAATTGTATGGTTTCTTTTTGCGTCAGACTACACAAATAATCAGTTCAAAAATATGGTTGAATGAAATTGGGTGCAAGCCAAAGTGTGTAAGATTCTGAACCTGGCCCTGAGGACCGCAAATGCCTCCCGTACTTATAAGGACCTAGTATCAACACAAGCGGTGAATAAATCTATTGCAACAGACGCATACCAAATGCTAGCCCCATCGTAAAGTTATTTACGGGTTTTCAAATCATAGTAGGCTCAAGGTTTTGCTTTAGGTGGATCTGGTGGGGGAGGCAGAAATTTTCCACTACGCAACGAGTGGGCGTATGTGGCCCGCCACGCAGGGAGACTTTGTAGCCGCTGAATATGCCTAACATCATTCCTAAAACCGTTTTCCAAAACAAAGTCTGGGTTATGGTGTGGATCATTTGTGGGCAATCTTCCAGGTCCTTTCCCCGTGTGACACGATACACTGCGGAAATTAAATGATGGAAAATTTCTTATTGGCATTGCATCTAAACCTGTAGATACGAAATACGTTTATGGATGTACTTGCATGAAGTATTTATTACGTAGTGAGATCAAAGTTTCTCACGGCTGAAAATATGAAGCTGGTTGTATTCTGTGTTATTACGATGTGTAATCTGATAGAAATATGTGAATGTTTCGGAGATGTTTGCTACCTCCATCATTAGGCCCGGTTTAATCATCTTCCGAAACGCGAATTTAGTTCGTAACGTGGCACTTATGGAAATATATGGCGTTTCAGAAAGCCTCTGTAATGGTCTACAAATATGGAGTTCGTGTAATTGTTAAAATATTTTAACATCCGTGCCTTCGTAATTTTAACGTTGAGTGAAACTCGGCATAAATTATAATGTGAGTAAATTAATTTTAATCTAGGTTATTCGTTTTACAGAATTTAAATAAATTACGTTGTGATTTGTAATCAGGTAAGTGTGAATTGAAACGTAATATAGGACTATAAACAGTCAGTCTGATACGGGATTTCTTGTTTGCTTGCGATCAGTGAGACCAAGTAGTTCTCAGTATTTACACTAGAAGGCAGAATTTAATAACTGCTGCTTCCATTAGGAAGCGTTTAGATGTACTTATAGTATGGGTAACGAAGACGTTGAAACAATTTAGTACGGCTGATATTTTTAAATCTTGTTTCAAGCTGAATAGAATACTAAATAAAAGTTTAAAGGAGAAAACATTCCAAAAACGATCAAGGAAAGTAGAAAAATGGTGAGGTCCAGTTGACGCAGAATAATTCCGAGCTGAGCTGCACCAGTGAAAGCGGGGAAGGGAAAATGGAAAAGGCAAGACAGAAAATAATCTGTCGGTGTATGAATGAGAAAAAACTCCCGTTTTCATTTTGACACGATCGGTGCTTTGGTTCTCCACCGCTGCCGTGATTGACTGTTGTATGTCCCAGGGAAACTCAACCTTCATAAGAGAAGGAATGGCCTATATTAATTCGGGAACACACCGACATCCGCACGTGTCACTTCTACAGCCTAAACATTTTTATATCAGATAGTACAAGTAAGGGCAGTTATCTCTCCCTATGTGCTGTAGCTTCCCAGTCGTCCCCTCCCTCCCTCCCTCCCGCCCTCCGTCTCTCGTCTACGAAACTACGAGTTATTTCCCGTTTACTTTAAAAGCATGAAAACTTCGATTTTAATTCCCGTGGTTCTTAATAACGTGGGTTTGGTGCGCATCCTATCTGCTTTACACTGGTGTGAATGTACCCGCATCAATTCCCACTAATAATACGTCCATCTCGGTGACAGTTAATCGTGTAGAGGAGCGTGTTGTTGTGGCCCGCCAGTCAAAACAGTTTGCAACCCCTGGAGCGTGGGAGCCAACACTGTGCGCAGTACGATTCGAGGGCTGGAAGCGATACGCGACGGTGTCGACATCTCCTGGACACGTCAAGCTACTGGACGGATGGATGGCTGTGTAGAATCACGCTGAATGACGTCAAAGCGCTCACTGCTCGGGAAGGCATGTGTTCACGTGACCGGGAAGGTATCATGTGGAAAAATAAGATTTTGAAGAGCACGTACAATGCATTCTTAACAGCCATGTTACCTGTGGTTAGATCAAGCTACGTCTTTCCGTGCGTTGTTTGATTTTGATCTAAACTGGACAGCATGGCTGCCACTACACACGAAAAATAAAACTATTTTTTAAATATATTCCCATATAAATTCTACTAAACTAAAGAATACTTGTTGGGTTGTAGCTCTCTACATGTAACTACGAATAACATCTTTACGAAAAGACTGAGAAAGCCCGAAATGTTTTGTTCGAATTTTGATTGCCCACGTTTGAACAAGGCCCAGGCTTGGCCATTTTTGGTTATGACGTACGTATATATTGAATTAAATATACTGTAAAAAGAATGTAGCTCTCAAAAACAGATTGGTATGTCGCTTTAGGTTAGGAAACTTAGCGTTGAAATCCGCCACAGGAGTGCATCACAAGATGAACAACACAACGAGAAAAAAGCAAGAAATATTCCAATGTCTAACAACGTTTCCAAGTCCTGTCTTCCCATCCATCTTTTGGGTGGCATAAATTTGTCACATAGCGCCCTCTTTCAGCAGTTCAAATGTATATCGGTGTCACCTATCATTACAGAAATTTCTCGTGTCTTCTTCTGCTGTTTCCAGGCAAAACTGGGACAACAATCACTTTCTATCGTATCCTTTCCAATGCACTGAGATGATTCTCCGTCTGTGAGACACATTCAGCCCTCCCAATAAGTGACAGTGAAAGCTAAGGCTTTTACCCGGTGACCTACGTGAGCGATTAAATGCGAGCGGTGCGAGCGGTGCGAGCGGTGCGAGCGGTGCGAGTTTGCGTGGGTGACGCGGAAGTATCAAACTGGCTGTTTGTGTGGCGCTGTCCTAGGTTCCAGCGAAGCGGTCAGCGGTCAAAGTCCGAGATCAAATATTTTGATATTTTCGCGCGAGTCGATGCGCTAGCCAGTATGGCGCATGCGCAAGAAATCTCTGACCATGCAGTACACTGGTGCATGCGCAGGAAGGCCGTGTGCTTCTATTGCGGTCTCTCACGTAGGACACAACAAGAGATTAGTGTCTAATATTGACGATTAGAGATCAGGGCGCTAGTGTAACTTCTATGTGGATTATATTGTGATGTATCAAGTCACAGATGCAAAACTAATGGGCAGATAATTTCCCTGAACAGTTGTTAAAGCAGTGAAATTGCAGAAATTAATTTCAACTGTAAAATTGATTTACATCTGTTAAATCAGATACAGTTTTACTGTAAATTTTCAATTTTACATGGAAAATGTTTTTGCGTTATATATCATGTTATGTCTCTACACTGTAAATAAATTCATGTTTTGAGTGAGAAGCAAAAATTGTGTTTTACACAGAGCGAAATATTAAAACTTACTAGGACGTATAAATATATTGGAAGAATATTAAAATGGACCTCGGTTGTTGCGATCGCCCTGATGATGGAAGCATCAAACACCTCTGAAACGTCGGTAACCTTCCTTCAGACTACACGGCGAAACAACCCAGAAGACAGCTATCTCCAACTAGATAGTTTTTAAAAAAATATCTTGAATACCAAGATCTCTCAAGATTAACAGCGATAATTTTAGCTGGGCATAGGCCAATATTTCAGTACTTACTTCTATAAGTATTGAAGATGTGAAGTTATAAATGGATTCGCTACTTATTAAATAAATACCTGCGTAGAAAATTCTACATCCTGATTTATGCGTCGGCTAAGTGCACCCAAATAAGTCTCTCAGTACGTATTACATTTCGTTATGATTTGTTGTCACCTTGAATTCCGTCGATCTACGTAAATTACTCTTAGTCTATAGACTATTTTTAGGAGATGAGATCCTTTTAGAAGTACGAATGTGAGCGAGAACAAAGTGGGGCATTCACGCAGAATTATTAAAAAATTGATGTCTTCTACTAATTACTTTTTAAATGACCGAAGTTAAGAAAATATGTCCATACAATAATGAACATTTGTTAACACACTGACGTTTCTAATACACCTATATGAAAAATAAAATACAGAGACAAACCCAGATTTAAAACAGCCGAAATTAGAATTATGCATAAGATGACAAGGCGAGAGCAGATGACAAATTCAAAAATTGTACAATTATATCGTGTATTTTTTACTTCCCGATAAATTTTATCCAATACATTTTTCTCTGTATTAAGCCAGAATATAACATGTTTACCTTAAAAACGAATTAATATGAAAGTTACGCAAGAGGATAGACCTATTTGTAAACGTTCATGAAGACCGTTCAGTAATTTTCTCCACAAAATGTTTCATTGCAACTAACCACAAACAAAGGCTTTTAAAGCTTCAGTGACCATCTGCTGTATTGTTTTACAAACCATGCCATTACAGGGCCCCGTAAAACATTTACTGCTATATAGGTTATGATCTGAATATTTATCGATTAGTTTCTGTATAACAACAAATGTATTGAAATCCATAGGCCTGCTTCTAACCATGAGTCTGTTTTATGGTGTATGTGGTGACCCAGTTTCACATCACTTCCGGCAAACAGTTTGTTGTTTTTGACGTCCTTCACCTGCTGTTTCTGACTCTGCCATCAGAACAGTTGAGCAACGCGTTTCGTGCGACGATTACAATATGGCGTCCATGCGTTTGAAGCTCACAGATACAGAAGAATGTAGCATTAATGGGAGAGATGATTAATTCATACAACATTTTTAGTCGCATAATCAAGGATATGTTTATCCTAAATCGGAATAGTACAATTCTTTCCCCCAAAATGTGTCTTTACGGCTACTGAACTTTGTGTTCATTTATAGCAGATTCATCTTAACAAGTAGAAAGGCCAACCTTACGACAATTAACACACTGCATAGAATTATAAATTATTTTGTTCAGTGTTTTTATTATAACCACCAATATTTTAAAAGGTAAAGTTTAAAGACCTTAAAATATATATTTTATGGCGTGTAACACTTTTTGGACAATGGGCCATTTTTGATAAAAATCGGTAAGTTGACTTCTGCTTCACATAAATCAAGATTTGTATTGTACCAATATGAACCGAAATTAAATTCAGCCGAGAGCTTTCCGACGTCCATATTTTACTAAAATCCGCCGAGTAGTTTCTGAGAAAAGCATGGGGGCTGCCAGGAAATTCCTCTATTCGACACTATATATTTTGTCGTTGTACTAATAAACTTGCTACCATTTTATTTAAAACACGAAACGTATACGTGTGAAGTGGCTTGTGGTCCCGAGAAGGTTGTAAGTTTTGTCTTATTTAATTTGCCTACCAGTCTGTAATTTTATTGTCGAAATGTTTGGAAAGCTCAGTGTGAAAGCTTCTGATCCATCGATTTTTACCAGAAATTATCACCCTGATGATGGAGTCAGCAAGTACCTCTGAAACGTCGGTAAACTTCTAGCAGACTTTACGGCGCAACATCCTACAAAACAGTAATTTTTCTCCAGTTTCTTGTGTATTATCACAGACGCTGATAAACCCTTGCAGTTGATATGATGTCGTACCCTTCTACACTCTTACGGAAATCTGAGCTTTGAAATATCTAATTGAGATTTTCACTACAGTGAAGATATTGAGTGTGGTCTTCTGGGTTGTGAGAGCTTGTCACCTCCATCTTCAGGGCGGAATTTATAAAATTGCGCTGTTTGTGACCAAGCATCAACTTGTTGAGTTCATAAAAACTATTCCACGTGTATTCTAGACTTTATGACTAGCTGAGAGATCAGCTTCGCTCTTTGGCCACTTTGTTGCGGATACCATGGTGTAGGGCGGTGGTGAATGGGCCCAGGGTCCTTCTACCTACCAACGGTAATTGAGCTCTGTCATTCCAAGCCCCAGCCACTACACTGACTCCATTTGCACGGTTCATTGGGGTACCTAACGGTAACTGGCAATTTCACTACCCACAACATAAATCCCTCGTTAGTAAATGGTCAGGGGAAAACGTATTGACCCCATTGGTATTTTGTTCCTTTAAAAGAAATCTTTATGTAGGACTCTAGACTTTAGAGAGTGTATTCTCTTAGCATCTAGTACGAAGCAAGTCTGGTACCTGAAAATCGCCTGACCTACATTACATTCCTGAAAGAAAACGTGACATGGACCACAGCAAGGAACCATTGACAGATTATATATATAACAAGGAGAAATCTCTTATTCCTGAGCGGTAACCATTAAGCGTATTCTACAAATGACATGCCGTAACTTAAGGCTGCATTATACAATCAACTCTGAAGATGGCTGTCTTGCGCCGTGTAGTGTGGTAGAAGATTCCCTGCGCTACAATCCAGAAGACAGCCATCTTCGGGCTCACCACCGTGAAAACCTCAAACCCTACAATCAGCTCTGCTAACCGTAATAAATATGACACGTGCGCATATCCTAACACAGTAGCACAAACCAATTAAAAAACAATGAAATATTAACAGGTTATTTATGGAATAATATAGAGATGTTACTGTAAAATGAGACAACCAATCGCTAAGGAATTATTTTATCAATTTTGTTTTAAATCATTAGTCACTTATGTTCCCAGTGTTTTACGCCTCGTGGTTTTCGATAAAAACAAACACATAAACAAGGCTTAAAAACTGTAATAGTACAGTCAAATTTTTTTGGAGTGACCTCTAATTTGTGTGAGAGGGGAGTGGGGGCAGAAGGATAGATAATGACAGAGTAGTAATAAAAATGTCGAAAAACAAAAACTTTTAACTATGCTTACCATTAGATTTCTCGATGTATCACTTGATGCTTTTAATGTTGCGTCGTCAGTAAAAAGTTCGCTAATACATCAAGTCTAAGTTGTTTATCTGTTTACCCCCTCTCCATCTTGCACGCAGCTATGAGCAATATGAACCTCCCCCCCCCCCCAACACACACATACGGCTCGTGGCAGGCAAGTTTCCTGCGCAATGTAAACATAGCGGCCTCCACAAAATAATTGGACTCTAGTTTTTAACTTATTTACTTTTCGTACTGGTTCTATTAACCGTTTGAAGCTGGATGAACAAGAGAAGAGAAAGTTGTGGAGCAGTGAGAGACACAATTTTTCACTGGGGAAACATAAATAAATAAATTTGTGGCTGTGAAGGTTGTCAGGCAGGCAGTAAGGAGAGAAATTTAGTAGAGTCTTACTGCATTCGATCGTAATTTTTTTTTTGATATTAACCTTGGGATGGGGAATCTCGTCTAAATTATTTGTGTATGTGTATACACAGACACATAAACATATCAAATTCAGTTCCTACGTGTCTCTAATACAAAGAAAAACTGTTTAATATTGTTTAAATAAATAATTGCTCTTTACTCTATGAATTTTACAAAACCCATAAATACACTGTGGACAAAATACAGTGTTGTGGAGTGTTCCAAAGGATTTCAATGATTACATAATTGTTATAGGCTAATATCCAGTCTGAAGTGAAAAGTTGTAATCCCATGCCTGTGAAGACTTGGAACAACGGAATAAATATTCATCCGATTCCAAATCCCATAAATGTACAACCGTAACACCGCCGACAACAAAAGATTTCTCATCACTTACAACAACTGGCTATAACTTCCAGGTTTTCCTTGAACACGCCACTACAACCGATAACTTCATTAGAATAGAAATGAGATTTGGTCACGAAAATGATTTCTTTTTTGTGTAATGAGCTACTTTAGAGAATGTTGCTTACGGGTGGGGCTTTACAGATCGGGTAGTTATTTAATCATTTTTTCTCTGAGATAATTTTGTTCTGCGTAATACTTGCTTCACGTGTTTCTGTTTTCTTCAACTTCACGTTATGTATGAGAGGACAGGTTGTCTCATCTCTGTCATGACCAGATATAAACAAATAAAATTACAGACCGGATTTCGATACTGTCTGCTTCAGTTTACTTGACGGCTGTGCTAATTTGTAGATATTTTGGTTCGGTTCGTTTCGACTTGATTTGTGCAATGGTACGGCAAGACATGTGGTCACGCGGTGGCATTCGCTCCATTGATACGAATGCTATGGGCGTACAACGGAGACATGTTAATTTTGACCGTAGTACTGAACGAAGGAGGTACATTGCGTGCTATGCTAACCTCCCACCCATCTCGGACTGAAGCGAATTCATGCAACTACGAATTAGTTTGGATTTTGCTCGTAACAGTTCATGTGACCTGGGTGTTCACATTGAATATCATAGTTAAGTGTGATCTCTACCATTTGAAATATTGCGATATTAAATTACTGCTTCTGGTTTTATGAATTGTTTGTGAGCAAAGGAATAAATAGTGAAAGCAAACTTTTCCCGGATCACTTAAATTTTTTTTTACAATATTTGAGAATAAATTAAAGTCGAGTTATATTATGGAATCAATATTATTCTACGTCTACAAGAGCACAGCGGGTAGAAAATTGACACGCATATATGAAAACAATGTACTGAAACAGCAAGACAATCTATTAAAACATCGCTCAATTAATCCTACTACTAAAAAACATTCATACATTTCTTAATTTTCTTTAATAAAACCAGGCACTATTTTTACTTGAGTGAGACACTTCCTAGTTCTTGATATGACGTTGGTCATTCTGCTTAAGAGTTGCTTACAGCAATAATTACTACAAAATACTGATGACATTAATAAGACGTGTCTTCTTATGTCAGGTGACTTTGAAATAAAAAATAATACAGAAACATCAAACATGAACGCGGGTCTCATTAACACACTATTGGAAAATTATGTAGTTATACATAAATGTGCATCGACTTATGCAATAGCCAAGGAAGAAAATAAATTAATTAGTGACGTAATGTTGTTTGTCAAGAGTCTGACAAAGCAGTTTAAAGTAGATCTTTCTATTCTGTGGAACCTTTTCCCTTCCTGCCAACCTTGGCTCAAGTTTCTCGTCTATTTATCTGCTCATGTTTGTTGAGCCGTGTCAATAAGGCATGTTGAAATGTTGGCGATTCGCCCTGATGATGGAGGCACAGCAAGGACCTCTGAGAAGTCTGTAAACTTCTACCAGACTACACGCGCTACAACTAAAAGACAGCCATCTTCAGAATCACCGCCGTGAAAACCTCAAATCCTTCTTAGTTGGCCAATTGTTCGCTGTAGGAACGGAACTTCAAAGGGGGAGCAACAGGTTTCTGTGTGGACGTGCTTGTCGCTCGTTCTGGGCAAAACACTGAGCCAGACAGTGAAAACAAGGCCATCACAAATTATGTAAACGTGGAGCTTTAAGGGTCATTACATCGGTAATTGAAGCCCCAGTTTTAAACATTATAGACTTGTATCGGGATATTCCGCTCTGTGGAGCCCTAACCACGAATTTTGTAACCTAAACATAAAAAATGGACACATAAAATAAAATTGCTTAGGAAATGAAGTTAATCGTATCTCACTCCAAAGTAGTGAAAAGCTGCAATGCTTGGAAATCCTTGGAAAACCCTTCATTTATTCTCTAACAGTAGATCGATTAATTTGTCGCTTCTGCTACATCTGCTTTCGCTTTTAACTCTTTGAAACACAGTGGCAACGTACACAGAGAATCTAATGTAACTTTCAATAACTTTGAGCTTTGTCCACAGAATGTTTCTGCGTATGATTCTCAGAATATACGGCGATAATATTTCTAAACAGCGCAAACCAACTAGTGTTTATAATAGAGACGTGTTATGTTTTCTTTGAGGTAGGAAATAACTACGGCGTTCATGAAAACATGCTCAGCTAGTCAAGAATGTCCCCGCCTTTTATGGAACCTGAAGGCTCATTATCGTGTTCACATGTGCCAGCCACCAGTTCCTATCCTGAATCAGATGAGTTCAATCTTTACTCTCCCATTCGATTTTTCTAAGATCCATTCTGATACCATCTACACTTAGGTCTTCCGAGTGGTCTTCTCCTTCAGACTTTTTAACCAAAACTTTGTATGCATTTTTCATAGCCCCAATCCTCGGGTCATCCGAGATTTGATCATCTCAGTATTTGGTGAACAGCACAAAATTTGAAGTTCCTCATTAAGCAAGTTTCTCCACCATATTGTCACATCTCTCTCTTGGGTTCAAATATTCTTCTAAGCATCTTGTTCTCAAACACCGGGAAACTACGATCCTTCCTTAATGTGAGATGCGAAGATTATTCTGACGTCACATTTCGTAACATTCCGGCTTTTAAGGTGAAGATTTGTTAGTCCTCACCCAAACCACAAGCTGGAGGACTACCCGGTGTCGGTTGTCCGCGACTGTTTACTTAATATACAGGATAAGTCAAAAGTAGCAGCACACATTTGGAGAACTTTAACCCTGTTAAATGCAGCCAAAATGCGCTTATATTAGCAGATATCTGTAGAGCGTAACCTTAAGCTTCGTTTGTTTTCCACAATTCACAAGCGCTCTCAGCGGCAATGTGAAGAATTGTAACAAGCAAACAAAAATTGAGGTTATGCTCTACAGATATCTGCTGATATCAGCGCATTTTGGCTGCATTTAACAGGGTTACAGTTCATAACATCTTTGACTCACATACAGCTTTCCAACGCCTGGGTGCCATAAGCATTAATTTCTTACTAATCTCCTGACGAAACACAAAGTGACTCATGAAAACAGAAAAATTGAACTAAATTTTTGAATGCATTGTGTGAAAATAGCAAACAGCGGTAAAACCTTACATACCGTGCAGTGTTGAATATTTATCTAAAATATATAAAATAATGCATACAAAGAAGACTGCACTAAGTGTTTTTAAAGTGAAAACAGTTTTGTTTGTATGCATGATTCTATATATTTTAGATAAACAGCAGTAAGACATTCTTTGGCTTGAAAATTAGGCCAATCATTTAATCTGCCCTGCCCTAGCCTTACCTAACCTAACGTTACTGAACCTAACCTCAATTTACCCTACCAAACCTAACCTGATCCAGCCTTACCCTACCTAACCTAACCTAAACATGAACGGAATAGTATGAAAACTAAACGAAATTTGAAACGAAGAACCGGGTACAAGTCCAGTTCATTGCATCAATGTAGAAAAACATTAATACAAATATTCTGCTCGCGCTTTTGTCAACTTGGACTAAAGTTGCAAAATATATAACAGAAATGCAACGTGTATTTACACAAATAATGTGTGCTTTTGGCTGATACGTTAGAAAATGATAATTTATGCTATATCGCATCTCGCCAACTGCACGCGAACAGCTGACCAGATGTTCACCAGCCCGCTGAACATGGGCGCGAGCTGTCGCCAAACAGCGTTCGCTCTGTGCGTACGCGCCTTTTACAAGAATCATGCACGACTTCACACTGTGACAAGTGTGCCATCACTTGGAGGAATGGAACAGCGAAATACTCTATGGCATCGAAGTAAAAAGCAAACAGCAGGTATTGCCGATCTCCAAATATGGAGCAATTAAAAAATAAAACACATATTAAGTGATACCTGGTTAAAGGTCAAAATTGTCTGTATCAGATAATAAATGAAAATCAATACGGATAAGAAAATAAGATGCAAGAAATAATCCACTGAAAAATATCAGCTGAAATAATATTTTTCTGTTTATTTTGGTATAATTTCTGTGATATACTGTATTTCCTAAAATGTATTCGAGGAAAAAAATCCCTGTCACAAACGAAAATGAACATAACCCCGAAGATACGATTTTTTTGGGGTGTCGCGCCGTGTAGTCTGATCTAAGTACATTCAGGTTTCAGAGTTACGCTCATCGCCATGATGATGGAAATTGCAACTACCTCTGAAACGTCGGTAAACGTCTATCGGACAACTCGGCGCAACATCATGACAATGTATTTAAACGCCTATAAATTATTAAAAATTTAATTAAATTAATCCTACTATAGCAAATACATCCACATATTATTAAATAATTCATTAAATCAATTACTAATGAAAAATTTAACACAGCTTTTGCTTCAGTATTCTACCAATATCAGGTTTAAATTCTTCTGTGACGATTCGATGGCAAGCCTCCAAGTGTTCATCAACAGAATATGTTTTGACGTAAATACGTTTATACGGAAGGGTCATTCGGCAAAAAAGCGTAATGAAGATGTGTAACGAAAATGTGAAAGATCCATATCAACAATGTGTAAATATGGACCGACAACAATGATCAGCTTTTATATGAACTCAAGCGAGCATTGTTATGTTCCCTAAGAAACTAATAGTTACGTCATCTGTTTAATCGGCATTGTAGTGTTACATTACTGCCGTCAACAATCCGCTTTCATTATTGTGGAAAGAGCCGAGCTGTGAATCGCTTGTAGAAGAAGTGCGTCGTAGACTAGATAATTTTGTGCTGGTAAAAACGTTTTATAATATCACAGGTACTTATCTTATATAAGAATTGTTACAATACATTTCATTACATTTACGTCAGATTCTCCGGAACCGTGGTTCCACTGTCAATTTTTCTCCTACTGACCTGGTGTGTCCTTGTCAGCTTATGTCGTGGTATGTTCCCCATTAATTTCAGTTACTAGTTCATAACAATTGAATGAACATTTCCTTTATAATCGCGTAACCTTGAAGTTGGGAGTAGATATTTATGGTAGCCCATGGATGTTATTGTGTAGACACTGGCATATTCTGTGATGTATCTACTTTCTGTACTTATTGCAATTATTAATTTGTCAATGCATCATTATTAATTGGTGAGTCCATTAGTAGTGAAGTATTTGCTCCTTCGGTAGTCACAGGCATAAATTTGTACTCTCGCGTGACCGTCTTCCACCACATTTGTGTCACAAGGTGACAGTTATGTCGAGAGGCCTGTTACAACCTATTTGGGTAGATGAAGTATTTATAGACGGAGAATGGATTGTTTTATCATCATTTATACTTTTACATTTCTCTAACATTAATAAAAGGTTAACGAAACGAGAATGACCACACCTGCGACTAACAGTGCGATAGAACGCCTACAACAAGATTATTTGGTGATGAAGTATGATCCAGATCCCTATGTTATAGCAGAACCGATACCAGGTAACATTCTAAAATGGTACGTATGACCCTACTTTGTGTCTAAATGTGGCATATTTTTAGAATATTTTAAGAAATGGTAACTTTGGCGTTTTTGGTTGTTTCAGGCATTATGTTATCACAGGACCAGAAAACACTCCATACGCTAGAGGACTGTATCATGGGAAACTAGTGTTTCCAATTAATTATCCATTCGAACCTCCTACCATATACATGATCACTCCAAATGGAAGGTTGGTACTTGTACTTTTTCTGCTTGCTGGATTTTACCAAACGTCCCATGCTTCTCAGCTATGAATCATGCCATTTAAAAAAAATTACAAAAGAACTTGTGGTCTAAATTGAAAGTTTCATTTCATATTTATGTATCTGCAAACAAATGGAACACGTTATAGCGTCGTACCTGAGGAAAAACTGGGAGGAAAAGAATTGGTTATTCGAGGGTCAACATGGGTTCAGGCCGGGATATTCATGTGAAAGTCAAGTAATCACGGTTTGTCAGGACATTGCAGACACACTGGATAACGGAGGAAGGTTAGACGCGATTATAATCGATTTTTCGAAGGCCTTCGATTTAGTTCCTCACGATCGGCTGCTTATGAAAATCGCGGCATCGGGCGTGGACTCGAGGATAGTCGTATGGATAAGAGAATTTCTTTTAGGCCGAACGCAGAGAGTTAGAGTAGGAGGGCAATTATCAGAGGAAGTCAGAGTAACGTCAGGTGTACCGCAAGGGAGTGTATTGGGTCCACTTCTATTCCTCGCGTACGTAAATGATATTTGGAGGAACATTGAATCGACTATTAGACTTTTTGCAGATGACTGTATAATATATAGGAAAATTATAAATAGTAAAGATATAGAAAAGATGCAGATGGATCTGAACAGTCTGGGGGAATGGGCGGCTGAAAATGTTATGAAAATTAACCCAAGTAAAAGTAAGGCAGTTAGTTTCACGAGAAGTCGGGTGAAGGAACCACTAAACTATTTCTTACGGGACCAAGTAATTTCGGAAGTGAGCAGTTGTAAATACTTGGGAATACTCTTAAGCAGCGATTTAAGCTGGGCTGATCAAGTAAATTATACGGTGAAAAAAGCCTGGAAGGCACTTCATTTTACAATGCGTGTTCTCAAAAAGGGGAATAGTAACACTAAAAGTCTAGCCTACACATCACTAGTGCGTCCGATTCTGGAATATGGGGCGGCGTGCTGGGATCCTTACAGGGAGGGGCAGATAAATGCGTTAGAACGGGTGCAAAATAAAGCATGTAAATTTGCATATCACAGGAGCGATTCGAACTGGGAAACCCTGGCACAGCGTAGAAAGATAGCACGAATATGTGCTCTCTTCAAAGCGTACACGGGAGAACGGGCATGGAAAGCTATAGGTGACAGATTGCAAAGGCCATACTACCTGAGCAGGGTCGATCATATTCGGAAAGTTAGGAGCAGAAAACAAAGAACAGATATCGGAAAATATTCCTTTGTAAATAGGACCATCCAACTCTGGAACCAGCTACCTGCTGAGGTTTTAGGGACTCTCTCCTGTAAACCAAGTACGTTTAGGAAGAAGGTTAGGAAAGTGATAAATGAGGTGAAGTAAAGGGAATAGATGGGTGGGTGCAGTGAAGGGAGATAAATCGGGGTGAGGATGGGAAGGCTTCATAAGTGTAGTGAAGTGAAGAGAAGGTCCTGATGAAACGTGTGATCCATTACTGTTACTGTCTTATGTCTAGTTGGTATTCATTTTTAAGTTATGTACTTTAGGTTATATGGTTTTGTAATATTATGAGTTGTTTTATTTTGAGTGTGGTGTGTTGTTTTGTTGTGTCTTATTGTTCTTGTTGTGCCTTATGTTTTTTGTGTCTCATTGTTTTTGTTGTGTCATGTCTTTTTGTCTTACTGTTTTGTTGTGTCTCATTGCTTTGTTGTGTCTTACTGTTCTTGTTGTGCCTTATGTTTTTTGTGTCTCATTGTTTTGTTGTGTCTTATTGTTTTTGTTGTGTCATGTCTTTTTGTCTTACTGTTTTGTTGTGTCTCATTGTTCTGTTGTTTCTTATTGTTTTTGTTGTCTTATGTTTTTTGTGTTATTGTTTGTTCTGTCTCATTGTTCTGTTGTTTCTTATTGTTTTTGTTGTCTTATGTTTTTTTGTGTCTTATTGTTTTGTTCTGTCTCATTGTTCTGTTGTTTCTTATTGTTTTTGTTGTCTTATGTTTTGTTGTGTCTTATTGTAGGACCACTGCCACCGGGGAAAAACCCATTTGCAGTCAAATAAATAATAATAATAATAATATCATTAATGTGCCATAGCCCACACTTTACTAAAAATGTTATGAACTGCAATGTCGTTACAGATTCCTTTTATCAGGTGCTCTCATATTCACAGGTTCAAGACCAACACACCTCTCTATGCACCTGACGCCTGGAGCCCTGTCTTGAGTGTGCTCACCATCCTCATAGACTTCCTCAGCATTATGGTAACATCCTGATGTAAATAGATAATTGGATGGGAACATTTCATCAGTGTAAAGCATGGGACTCATTCATAGGGTCCCAGATGCAATCCTCTCTCTCCTACCATATTTTCCCACCTTCTTCCACAAAAGAGGCTCGGGGTGGCCAATTCATAGAAGTAAAACCATTGCGTCTGGTATAAACTTAATGCCTCTGTCAAAAAAGATAATTTGGTTTTGGCTGAACTATTTGCTATGCCAGAACAGTTCCGTCAGCAGCAGTTTATTTTCCGTTTTCTGTTGCCAGATTGAGAGCACTCCAACACCGGGAAGTATCGAGTCATCCGAATATAAGAAAAGACAGTTAGCTGGTCAGAGCTTGGCGTTCAACCTCCGAGATAAAGTGTTCTGCGAACTGTTCCCAGACATGGTTACTGTAAGTGCTATTAATCAAGCCAGTCATTTTGTTTGTTGGTAAGAACTACCTTCTGTCATTTATATAAGTATGATGGCAAATATTTAGTCGTGTATTGATTGTTTCAGAGTATCAAGATTGAACTTGAAAGACGGGCTGAAGAGAAACGAGCTGCTCGAAGCAACCCCCAGTCTGTAACATCAGATGAACTTGAAAGACAGGCTGAAGTAGAACGGGATGCTCGAAGCAACCCCCAGTCTGTAACATCAGATGAACTTGAAAGACAGGCTGAAGTAGAACGGGATGCTCGAAGCAACCCCCAGTCTGTAACATCAGATGAACTTGAAAGACGGGCTGAAGTGGAACGAGATGCACAAAGCAACACCCAGTCTGTAACATCAGATAAACTTGAAAGACGGGCTGAAGTGGAACGAGCTGCTCAAAGCAACCCCCATTCTGAAACATCAGATGAACCTGAAAGACAGGCTGAAGTGGAACGAGCTGCTCAAAGCAACCCTCAGTCTGTAACATCGGAAGAACTTGAAAGACGGGATGAAGTGGAACGAGCTGCTCAAAGCAACCCCCAGTCTGTAACATCAGATGAACTTGAAAAAAAGGCTGAAGTGGAACAAGCTGCTCAAAGCAACCCCCAGTGTGTAACATCAGATGAACTTGAAAGACAGGCTGAAGTGGAACGAGCTGCTCAAAGCAACCCCCATTCTGTAACATTAGATGAACTTGAAAGACAGGCTGAAGTAGAACGGGATGCTCAAAGCAACCCCCAGTCTGTAACATCAGATGAACTTGAAAGACAGGCTGAAGTGGAACGAGCTGCTCAAAGCAACCCCCAGTCTGTAACATCACATGAACTTGAAACACAGGCTGAAGCGGAACGAGCTGCTCAAAGCAACCCCCAGTCTGTAACATCAGATGAACTTGAAAGACAGGCTGATGTGGAACGAGCTGCTCAAAGCAACCCCCAGTCTGTAACATCAGATGAACTTGAAACACAGGCTGAAGTGGAACGAGCTGCTCAAAGCAACCCCCAGTCTGTAACATCAGATAAACTTGAAACACAGGCTGAAGTGGAACGAGATGCTCAAAGCAACCCCCAGTCTGTAACATCAGATGAACTTCAAACACAGGCTGAAGTGGAACGTGCTGCTCAAAGCAACCCCCAGTCTGTAACATCAAATGAACTTGCAAGACGGGCTGAAGTGGAACAAGATACTAAAAGCAACCCCCAGTCTGTAACATCAAATGAACTTGAAAGACGGGTTGAAGTGGAACGAGATGCTCAAAGCAACACCCAGTCTGTAACATCAGATGAACTTGAAACACAGGCTGATGTGGAACGAGCTGCTAAAAGCAACCCCCAGTCTGTAACATCAGATGAACTTGAAACACAGGCTGATGTGGAACGAGCTGCTCAAAGCAACCCCCAGTCTGTAACATCAAATGAACTTGCAAGACGGGCTGAAGTGGAACAAGATACTAGAAGCAACCCCCAGTCTGTAACATCAAATGAACTTGAAAGACGGGCTGAAGTGGAACGAGATGCTCAAAGCAACACAAAGGATGTAACATCAAATGAACTTGCAAGACGGGCTGAAGTGGAACAAGATACTAGAAGCACCCCCCAGTCTGTAACATCAAATGAACTTGAAAGACGGGCTGAAGTGGAACGAGATGCTCAAAGCAACACCCAGTCTGTAACATCAGATGAATTTGAAACACAGGCTGATGTGGAACGAGCTGCTCAAAGCAACCCCCAGTCTGTAACATCAGATGAACTTGAAACACAGGCAGATGTGGAACGAGCTGCTCAAAGCAACCCCCAGTCTGTAACATCAAATGAACTTGAAAGACGGGCTGAAGTGGAACGAGATGCTCAAAGCAACACCCAGTCTGTAAGATCAGATGAACTTGAAACACAGGCTGAAGTGGAACGAGCTGATCAAAGCAACCCCCAGTCTGTAACCACAGATGAACTTGAAAGACAGGCTGAAGTGGAACGATCTGCTCAAAACAACCCCCAGTCTGAAACATCAGATGAAGTTGAAAGACAGGCTAAAATGGAACGAGCTGCTCAAACCAACACCCAGTCTGTAACATCACATGAACTTGAAAGACAGGCTGAAGTGGAACGCGATGCTCGAAGCAACCCCCAAACTGTAACATCGGATGAACTTGAAACACAGGCTGACGTGGAACGAGCTGCTCAAAGCAACCCCCAGTCTGTAACATCAGATGAACTTGAAAGACAGGCTGAAGTGGAACGATCTGCTCAAAGCAACCCCCAGTCTGAAACATCAGATGAGGTTGAAAGAAAGGCTGAAATGGAACGAGCTGCTCAAAGCAACACCCAGTCTGTAACATCACATGAACTTGAAAGACAGGCTGAAGTGAAACGAGATGCTCGAAGCAACCCCCAAACTGTAACATCGGATGAACTTGAAACACAGGCTGACGTGGAACGAGCTGCTCAAAGCAACCCCCAGTCTGTAACATCAGATGAACTTGAAACACAGGCTGAAGTGGAACGAGATGCTCAAAGCAACCCCCAGTCTGTAACATCAGATGAACTTGAAAGACAGGCTGAAGTAGAACGGGATGCTCGAAGCAACCCCCAGTCTGTAACATCAGATGAACTTGAAAGACGGGCTGAAGTGGAACGAGATGCACAAAGCAACACCCAGTCTGTAACATCAGATGAACTTGAAAGACGGGTTGAAGTGGAACAATCTGCTCAAAGCAACCCCCAGTCTGTAACATCAGATGAACTTGAAAGACAGGCTGAAGTGGAACGAGCTGCTCAAAGCAACCCCCAGTCCGAAACATCAAATGAACTTGAAAGACAGGCTGAAATGGAACGAGCTGCTCAAAGCAACACCCAGTCTGTAACATCACATGAACTTGAAAGACAGGCTGAAGTGGAACGAGATGCTCGAAGCAACCCCCAAACTGTAACATCGGATGAACTTGAAACACAGGCTGAAGTGGAACGAGCTGCTCAAAGCAACCCCCAGTCTGTAACATCAGATGAACTTGAAAAACAGGCTGAAGTGGAACGAGCTGCTCAAAGCAACCCCCAGTCTGTAACATTAGATGAACTTGAAAGACAGGCTGAAGTGGAACGAGCTGCTCAAATTAACCCCGAGTCTGTAACATCAGATGAACTTGAAAGACGGGATGAAGTGAAACGAGCTGCTCAAATCAAATGACATTGAAGCATTGTTGCGGAATCAGTTTGGCCACAATGACCAGAGTCCACTTTACAGTACCATTACAAAACTCTGCGTCGTGATAGAATTTGCAGTTTTTTCTTTCATGGTCCAGAACCTGCTGAGAGGTATCGTTACAGAATGAAGTCGGCCAAAGAATTAAAATGACAGTCTATTGCACTGCTGTGTTGTGATCGGATGGAAAACTCGTCACTTATTGTTTTCATCCCCATTTTCTTTCCAGACTTTGTGTCTAATATTTAATTTTTAACTTGTGGTCTCATTTCCGTCTCATAAAGAGTATGTACAATTTGCCTTGCAGGCCTGAAATTTCTGGTGAAAGAAAAGATTAAAGGCGTGTACTTAGTAGAGTTCATGGACTGGATGAAATACAAAATATTACTTCCTATACAAGCATATGACAGGTATATTCAGAAACATTTATGAATAATTTTCGGTTTCAGGAAATTCATCTGTGACTGCTTTGCTGATTGAAGTAATATAATAAGAACACCATAACCATATGATCATACATTCTGTCTGCAGAATGTGTACTTGCTACATAATTTTTGATGACTTTTAATTATTACGAAGTGAAAGTATTTATTCTTATTGATGCTTATCTCCTGCTTTGTTTGCCAAAGTTATGTTCTATGTTTAATTTAATGTGAAAACTCCAGTTTCTTTTCCTTTTGTTTTCAATGTTACTATCACAAAATATGTGAACAGGGCTGGAACCTACTATTTTGTAGAATAAATTACTGTACATACAGAATAGGTATTACTTCTTTTCCACAAATGTTCCCAGTTGTTTAGTTTAACAAACATAAAATGGACAGGTTTTTGGGCAAATATTTATTTTGTAGCGAGTAATGCAAGGGTTTATAATACAGTAATAAAGACTATTGTAAGTACTGCAATGAGATCTGATGGATCAGGTTTTTAAAAATTATTTGGAAGATAATGCAAATAATATTAAATCTGGAATTCTTTATCTGCAGATAGTTGCTATTTTTACTGTATTTTATCCCACCCCTACTACTTCCAACTCATCAAGAAACCGAATACTAGAAGGTGTACACCTCTCGATGGTGCAAGATGAAAAGACGTCTAGAATAAACACCAAGACATTGCAAGTCTCAAGATTACAGTCGTGGACTATACAGTAGGCAAGGTATAATTTGTCCATCACCACATTTAGATTTTTGACGTAAATACGTCTATACGGAAGGGTCATTCGGAAAAAACAGCTTTAGGAAAATGTGTTAGATCCATACCAAGAATGTGTAAATATGGACCGACAGTGGTCAGCTTTTATATGAACTCCTGCATGTACAAGGTGCGATCGGAAAGTTTCAAGACTGTGTCAATAGCGGGCGAACCGAATGTAGTACGAGCTTCTGCCTTTAGGGGGTGCGGCCTACATTCATAGTGAATCAATGTGCCAGCCGGCATCATCGAATTAGCATTTGTTTCTTAGTTACGGGCGTTTTGGTAATGCATTAGACCGACCCTCCTGCGATTTCGGAATGGCGGATTTTCATGAACAAATCAAATTTTGCCAAAGACTCGCCAAAACGGCTACTGAAACCTATTAAATGCTAAAGCAAGCATTTGGGGAGTCCGCAATGGGTCGTGCACAAACTTTTGTGTGGCATTCACGTTTTAAAAATGGCCGAACCTCTGTCGATGATGACGAGCGTTCTGGACGACCATCTTCGAGCACAACGCCCGAAAATGTTACGAAGATTCGGCAGGCCATTCACGAAGATCGACGTCGTACCATCAACGACTTGTGCGACATTGTTGGGATAGGCTATGGGACCTGTCAGCTGATTCTAAAGGAAGAACTCCACATGCGACGTATCATGACAACGCGCCAGCGCACACCGCCCTCAAAGTTCGGCAGTTTTTGTCCTCAAACACCATGGCCGTCCTCCCGCACCCTCCTCATTCGCCGTGTGACTTCTTCCTCTTCCCAAAGATGAGAATTCAGCTAAAGGGAAGGAGATTTGAGACGATAGAAGAGATTCAGGCAGAATCGCAGATGGTGCTTAACAGGCTGACAAAGAAAGATTTCCAGGGTTGCTTCCAGGCTTGGCAACGGCGCTGGGATCGTTGTGTTCACTCCCAGGGGAACTACTTCGAGGGTGGTGGATGAATTTAATACCTGAGATAAGTGTACGGGTTTTTATAAGCGCAGTCTGGAAACTTTCCGATCTAACCTCGTACAGTAGGCAAGGTATAATTTGTCCATTACCACATTCAGATTTTTGACGTAGATACGTCTATACGGAAGGGTCATTCGGCATAAAGGCGTAACCAAGATGTGTAACGAAAATGTGAAAGATCCATATCAACAATGTGTAAATATGGATCGACAACAATGATCAGCTTTTATATGATCTCATGCGTGCTTTGTTATGTTACCTAAGAAACTAATTGTTACGTCATCTGTTTACTCGGCATTGTTGTGTTACATTACTGCCGTCAACAATATGCTTTCATTATTGTGGAAAGAGCTCTGCTGTGAATCGCTTCTAGAAGACGTGCGTCGTAGACAAGATAATTTTGTGCTGGTAAAAACGTTTTATAATATCACAGGTACTTATCTTATATAAGAATTGTTACAATACATTTCATTACATTTACGTCAGATTCTCCGGAACCGTGGTTCCACTGTCAATTTTTCTCCTACTGACCTGGTGTGTCCTTGTCAGCTTATGTCGTGGTATGTTCCCCATTAATTTCAGTTACTAGTTCATAACAATTGAATGAACATTTTCTTTATAATCGCGTAACCTTGAAGTTGGGAGTAGATATTTATGGTAGCCCATGGATGTTATTGTGTAGACACTGGCATATTCTGTGATGTATCTACTTTCTGTACTTATTGCAATTATTAATTTGTCAATGCATCATTATTAATTGGTGAGTCCATTAGTAGTGAAGTATTTGCTCCTTCGGTAGTCACAGGCATAAATTTGTACTCTCGCGTGACCGTCTTCCACCACATTTGTGTCACAAGGTGACAGTTATGTCGAGAGGCCTGTTACAACCTATTTGGGTAGATGAAGTATTTATAGACGGAGAATGGATTGTTTTATCATCATTTATACATTTACATTTCTCTAACATTAATAAAAGGTTAACGAAACGAGAATGACCACACCTAAGACTAACAGAGCGACAGATCGCCTACAACATGAGTATTTGCTGTTGAAGAATGGTCCAGTTCCCTATGTTGTAGCAGAACCGATACCAGGTAACATTCTAGAATGGTACGTATGACCCTACTTTGTGTCTAAATGTGGCATATTTTTAGAATATTTTAAGAAATGGTAACTTTGGCGTTTTTGTTGTTTCAGGCATTATGTTTTCACAGGACCAGAGAACACTCCATACGCTAGAGGACTGTATCATGGGAAACTAGTGTTTCCAATTAATTATCCATTCGAATCTCCTAGCATATACATGATCACTCCAAATGGAAGGTTGGTACTTGTACTTTTTCTGTTTGCTGCATTTTCCCAAACGTGCCATGCTTCTCAGCTATGAATCATGTCATTTAAAAAAGTTGTCAGTGGAACCACGGTTCCGGAGAATTTGACGTAAATACGTCTATACGGAAAGGAAGTTTATATATTGGCTTTATTCTAAATATTTCCTTTATACATGCTTTACAATTGAGATAAGTTTGATTAAGACATTGATTATTTAACTTGACTTAGTTACGCTTAAGATGGGTCTGTGGTAGCTGAATGTAATGTAAAGAAATGTAATGTATGTAATGTAATGTATAGTAAGGTAAGGTAAGGTAAGGTAATGTAAGGTAATGTAATGTAATGTAATGTTTTATAGGTAACAACAATGCTAAGTAAACAGATGACGGTTCCTAGGTAACAATAAAACCGAGTAAACAGATGACATTTCTTAGGTAACAATTGTAACACTTTTTCGTTCCCATTTTTCGTTCCGCATTTTTGCCGAATGATCCTTCCTTATAGACGTATATACGTCAAAAAAATTACAAAGGAACTTGTGGTCTAAATTGAAAGTTTAATTTTACATTTATGAATCTTACCATTACTGTGCCATAGCCCACACTTTACTAAAAATGTTATGAACTGCAATGTTATTACAGAGTCATTTCATCAGGTGCTCTCATATTCACAGGTTCAAGACCGACACGCCTCTCTGTTTATCTGACGCCTGGACCCCTGTCTTGAGTGTGCCCACCATCCTCACAGGATTCCTCAGCATTATGGTAACATCCTGATATAAATACATAATTGGATGGGGACATTTCCTCAGTGCAAAGCATGGGACTCATTCATAGGGTCCCAGATGCAATACTCTCTCTCCTACCATATTTTCCCACCTTCTTCCACAAAAGAGGCTCTGGTGGCCAATTCATAGAAGTATAACCATTGCGTTTGGTATAAAGTTAATGCCTCTGTCAAAAAAGATAGTTTGATTTGGTCTGAACTATTTGCTATGCCAGAACAGTTCCGTTAGCAGCAGTTTATGTTCCGTTTTCTGTTGCCAGATTGAGAGCACTCCAACACTGGGAAGTATCGAGTCATCCGAATATGAGAAAAGACAGCTGGCTGGTCAGAGCTTGGAGTTCAACCTCCGAGATAATGTGTTCTGTGACCTGTTCCCAGACATGGTTACTGTAAGTGCTATTTAGCAAGCCCGTCATTTTGTTTGTTGGTAAGAACTACATTCGGTCATTTATATAAGTATGATGGCAAATATTTAGTCGTGTATTGATTGTTTCAGAGTATCAAGATTGAACTTGAAAGACGGGCTGAAGAGGAACGAGATGCTCGTAGCAACCCCCAGTCTGTAACATCAGATGAACTTGAAAGACAGGCTGAAGTAGAACGGGATGCTCGAAGCAACCCCCAGTCTGTAACATCAGATGAACTTGAAAGACAGGCTGAAGTGAAACAAGATGCTCGAAGCAACCCCCAGTCTGTAACATCAGATGAACTTGAAACACAGGCTGAAGTGGAACGAACTGCTCAAAGCAACCCCCAGTCTGTAACATCGGAAGAACTTGAAAGACGGGATGAAGTGGAACGAGCTGCTCAAAGCAACCCCCAGTCTGTAACATCAGATGAAATTGAAAGACAGGCTGATGTGGAACGAGCTGCTCAAAGCAACCCCCAGTCTGTAACATCGGATGAACTTGAAACACAGGCTGAAATGGAACGAGCTGCTCAAAGCAACCCCCAGTCTGTAACATCGGATCAACTTGAAAGACAGGCTGAACTGGAACGAGCTGCTCAAAGCAACCCCCAGTCTGTAACATCAGATGAACTTGAAACACAGGCTGAAGTGGAACGAGCTGCTCAAAGCAACCCCCAGTCTGTAACATCAGATGAACTTGAAAGACAGGCTGAAGTGGAACGAGCTGCTCAAAGCAACCCCCAGTCTGTAACATCAGATGAACTTGAAAGACAGGCTGAAGTGGAACGAGCTGCTCAAAGCAACCCCCAGTCTGTAACATCGGAAGAACTTGAAAGACGGGATGAAGTGGAACGAGCTGCTCAAAGCAACCCCCAGTCTGTAACATCAGATGAACTTGAAACACAGGCTGATGTGGAACGAGCTTCTCAAAGCAACCCCCAGTCTGTAACATCGGATGAACTTGAAACACAGGCTAAAGTGGAACGAGCTGCTCAAAGCAACCCCCAGTCTGTAACATCGGAAGAACTTGAAAGACGGGATGAAGTGGAACGAGCTGCTCAAAGCAACCCCCAGTCTGTAACATCGGATGAACTTGAAACACAGGCTGATGTGGAACGAGCTTCTCAAAGCAACCCCCAGTCTGTAACATCGGATGAACTTGAAACACAGGCTGAAGTGGAACGAGCTGCTCAAAGCAACCCCCAGTCTGTAACATCGGAAGAACTTGAAAGACGGGATGAAGTGGAACGAGCTGCTCAAAGCAACCCCCAGTCTGTAACATCGGATGAACTTGAAACACAGGCTGATGTGGAACGAGCTTCTCAAAGCAACCCCCAGTCTGTAACATCGGAAGAACTTGAAAGACGGGATGAAGTGGAACGAGCTGCTCAAAGCAACCCCCAGTCTGTAACATCAGATGAACTTGAAAGACAGGCTGAAGTGGAACGAGCTGCTCAAAGCAACCCCCAGTCTGTAACATCGGAAGAACTTGAAAGACGGGATGAAGTGGAACGAGCTGCTCAAAGCAACCCCCAGTCTGTAACATCAGATGAACTTGAAACACAGGCTGAAGTGGAACGAGCTTCTCAAAGCAACCCCCAGTCTGTAACATCGGATGAACTTGAAACACAGGCTGAAGTGGAACGAGCTGCTCAAAGCAACCCCCAGTCTGTAACATCGGAAGAACTTGAAAGACGGGATGAAGTGGAACGAGCTGCTCAAAGCAACCCCCAGTCTGTAACATCAGATGAACTTGAAACACAGGCTGAAGTGGAACGAGCTGCTCAAAGCAACCCCCAGTCTGTAACATCAAATGACATTGAAGCATTGTTGCGGAATCAGTTTGGCCACAATGACCAGAGTCCAGTTTACAGTACCATTACAAAACTCTGCGTCGTGATAGGATTTGCAGTTTTTTCTTTCATGGTCCATTACGTGCTGAGGGTTATCTTTACAGAATGAAGTCGGCCAAAAAATTAAAACGACAGTCTATTGCACTGCTGTGTTGTGATCGGATGGAAAACTCGTCACTTATTGTTTTCATCCCCATTTTCTTTCCAGACTTTGTGTCTAATATTTAATTTTTAACTTGTGTTCTCATTTCCGTCTCATAAAGAGTATGTACAATTTGCCTTGCAGGCCTGAAATTTCTGGTGAAAGAAAAGATTAAAGGCGTGTACTTAGTAGAGTTCATGGACTGGATGAAATACAAAATATTACTTCCTATACAAGCATATGACAGGTATATTCAGAAACATTTATAAATAATTTTCGGTTTCAGGAAATTCATCTGTTACTGCTTTGCTGATTGAAGTAATTTAATAAGAACACCATAACCTTATGATCATACATTCTATCTGCAGAATGTGACTTGCTACATAATTTCTGATGACTTTTAAATATTACGAAGTGAAAGTATTTATTCTTATTGATGCTTATCTCCTGCTTTGTTTGCCAAAGTTATGTTCTATGTTTAATTTAATGTGAAAACTCCAGTTTCTTTTCCTTTTGTTTTCAATGTTACTATCACAAAATATGTGAACAGGGCTGGAACCTACTATTTTGTAGAATAAATTACTGTACATACAGAAGAGGTATTACTTCCTTTCCACAAATGTTCCCAGTTGTTTAGTTTAACAAACATAAAATGGACAGGTTTTTTGGCAAATATTTATTTTGTAGCGAGTAATGCAAGGGTTTATAATACAGTAATAAAGACTAATGTAAGTACTGCAATGAGATCTGAAGGATCAGGTTTTTAAAAATTATTTGGAAGATAATGCAAATAATATTAAATCTGGACTTCTTTATCCTCAAATAGTTGCTATTTGTACTGTACTTTTTCCCATCCCTACTACTTCCAACTCATCAAGCAACCGAATAGTAGAAGGTGTACACCTCTCGATGGTGCAAGATGAAAAGACGTCTAGAATAACCACCAGGACATTGCAAGTCTTAAGATTACAGTCGTGGATTATACAGTAGAAAAGGTATAATTTGTCCATCACCACATTCAGATTTTTGACGTAAATACGTCTATACGAAAGGGTCATTCGGAAAAAACAGCTTTAGGAAAATGTGTTAGATCCAAACCAACAATGTGTAAATATGGACCGACAGTGTTCAGCTTTTATATGAACTCCTACATGTACGAGGTGCGATCGGAAAGTTTCAAGACTGTGTCAATAGCGGGCGAACCGGATGTAGTACGAGCTTCTGCCGCTAGGGGGTGCGGCCTACATTCATAGTGAATCAGTGTGCCAGCCGGCATCATCGAATTAGCATTTGTTTCTTAGTTACGGGCGTTTTGGTACTGCATTACACCGACCCTCCTGCGATTTCGGAATGGCGGATTTTCATGAACAAATCAAATTTTGCCAAAGACTCGCCAAAACGGCTACGGAAACCTATGAAATGCTAAAGCAAGCATTTGGGGAGTCCGCAATGGGTCGTGCACAAACTTTTGTGTGGCATTCACGTTTTAAAAATGGCCGAACCTCTGTCGATGATGACGAGCGTTCTGGACGACTATCTTTGAGCACAACGCCCGAAAATGTTACGAAGATTCGGCAGGCCATTCACGAAGATCGACGTCGTACCATCAACGACTTGTGCGACATTGTTGGGATAGGCTATGGGACCTGTCAGCTGATTCTAAAGGAAGAACTCCACATGCGATGCATCATGACAACGCGCCAGCGCACACCGCCCTCAAAGTTCGGCAGTTTTTGGCCTCAAACACCATGGCCGTCATCCCGCACCCTCCTTATTCGCCGTGTGACGTCTTCCTCTTCCCAAAGATGAAAATTCAGCTAAAGGGAAGGAGATTTGAGACGATAGAAGAGATTCAGGCAGAATCGCAGATGGTGCTTGACAGGCTGACAAAGAAAGATTTCCAGGGATGCTTCCAGGCTTAGCAGTGGCGCTGGGATCGTTGTGTTCACTCCCGGGGGAACTACTTCGAGGGTGATGGATGAATTTAATACCTGAGATAAGTGTACGGGTTTTTATAGGCGCAGTCTAGAAACTTTCCGATCGCACCTCGTATACCAATGCTTTACTCTTTTACCCAAGAAACTAATTGTTACGTCATCTGTTTACGCGGCATTGTTGTGTTACATTACTGCCGTCAACAATCCGCTTTCATTATTGCGGAAAGAGCTGTGCTGTGAATCGCTTGTACAAGTGCGTCGTAGAGTAGATAATTTTGTGCTGGTAAAAACGTTTTTGAATATCACAAGTACTTATCTTATATAAGAATTATTACATTACATTACATTCCATTACATTACAGAGACGTATTTACGTCAGATTCTCCGGAACCGTGGTTCCACTGTCAACTTTTTGTTATTGTTTTGACTTTTATATTACAGCCAAATATTTGCGCACAGCAGTAGGTATTGGCAAATGCTAACGTCATTAATAAAACTTTTCTTACATCATTTCGTGTTTTTATATCAGACGAATATTTTTCGTAACAGAGAATGACACAGATAAAAAATGCATGTAGACCTCACAAAACACAGACAGACAGTGGGTTAATAAACACTGTTTCAAGCTGTAGATATCAGAAACGACTTTTATGTCGGTTAACATTGTCGTTCGTTGAATGATATATGTCGCCCTCTGTGTGGGTTCTTAAAATTTGCTTTGCAGGCTTGTTTCAGCAGAAGAATTCTGCCTGAACTAACGGCCAGTCCATGTCATGTCACGTCATGTCATGTCGTCCATTTTCACTGTAACAAAGAGAGATAGAAAGCTTCTCTTTGGCGCCAAGCGTCTCCCTCTGCCTGCCACGATGAAGCGTTTTGTCGACGTCACCCAGTCGGGACCTTGACCCAGTATCTCTCTCTGCTTGCACCTTCTTCGTTCACGATCACCGCCCAGAACGGGTCACACCCCTTCCTCAAACTTCCATTACTCTTGTGAAAGTTTTAACATCTGGACTCGAAGGACATTCATTGTGTTCAAGGAATATTTTTACTTTTGTCTGTAAGATGAGAACGTTGTGTGGACATCTCAAGCGATTTCCTCACTTTAGCTACGAGATTTCTACTAGGTCGCAGAACGATTACAATTAATGCTAATGTTTTTAAGTGATTGTTTCAGTTACAAGGTAGCAAGCACCAAGTGAAATGCGAAGAGATAAAGAATAATGAACAAATAAAAATTTAGGAGATCTTTGAAATGAAATGATCCGAATATAGCTTATCACGTACAGGCATACCTCGGAGATATTGCGGGTTCGGTTCCAGACCGCCGCAATAAAGCGAGTCACACGAAATTTTTGGTTTCCCAGTGCATATAAAAGTTATGTTTACACTATACTGTAGTCTATTAACTGTGCAATAGAATTACCAAAATGTGACACAGAGACACGAAGTGAGCACATGCTGTTTGAAAAATGGCGCCGGTAAACTTGCTCGACGCAGGGTTGCCACAAACCTTCGATTTATAAAAAAACGTAATATTTGCGAGGTACGCCTGTATTTGACTATCAAATATCCTTCCAACCTTGATTTTATGTGTTGTTTATTTTCAAAATCAACTGAGATTTTATTACTTTCCTTACGTTTATAGATTTTATTTAAAAACATTACAACCTTGTCATGATATTTAATGAATTATTACGTAATAACTTGTATTCCATAATTTCACAATCGTTTCAACAGAAATAGGAGTGACTGAAAACAGTCTGTCAAATTATCAGAATCCAGAACACGATCCCCTCTCGTCTACCATTTACTTCCTGTCTAAACATACGCGCTGTGAATATTACAAACTACAGTTATTTCTAGCAAAAACCTAACAGCAGTGGCCAGCAGGAAGGAATTGAACCGAGGTTCATGGCTGAGTGCGTCTTTCGGTACGTGTTGCTACAGGTATTGATTCGTCCAGCAGACAGTAATGTGAGTCAAGGTCTGTGGACTTTCGAACGAGATAACCAAAATGGTGGTGTCTATCTCGTAGTATGACTGACTGTAAACATCATATAATAGAACTATATACATATATATACAGCTTAAATAAATATTCCTTTTCATTACTAACATCGATATCTCAAATAGGTTTTATTTATCTGCTCCGATGCATTAAATTCAGGGTCGACACTGTGGATGAGACCTTGTAAGATACGTAGCAGTTGTAATGGAAGAGGGAAACACTGTAAAACTGTTTGCTTCATCTACCGATCAAGGAAGAGTTCCACGTTTCTCTAGTCGATGAAGAAATGGGTGTGTGTTATTTTAAGACAACTTAATTCGGGAGACAAGGTTTCACGTCTGTACAAAAAATTTAAAAATATATGATTTGAGGTTTTCGCAGTGGTGAGTATGAAGATTTCTGTCTTCTGGGTTGTTGCGCTGTGTAGTGTGGTCGATGTTAACCAACGTTTCAGAGGTCATACTGCCTCCGTCATCAGGGCGATGAGTATGAAGATTTCCGTCTTCTGGGTTGTTGCGCCGTGTAGTCTGGTCGATGTTAACCAACGTTTCAGAGGTCATACTGCCTCCGTCATCAGGGCGATGAGTATGAAGATTTCTGTCTTCTGGGTTGTTGCGCTGTGTAGTCTGGTCGATGTTAACCAACGTTTCAGGGGTCATACTGCCTCCGTCATCAGGGCGATGAGTATGAAGATTTCTGTCTTCTGGGTTGTTGCGCTGTGTAGTGTGGTCGATGTTAACCAACGTTTCAGAGGTCATACTGCCTCCGTCATCAGGGCGATGAGTATGAAGATTTCCGTCTTCTGGGTTGTTGCGCCGTGTAGTCTGGTCGATGTTAACCAACGTTTCAGAGGTCATACTGCCTCCGTCATAAGGGCGATGAGTATGAAGATTTCTGTCTTCTGGGTTGTTGCGCTGTGTAGTCTGGTCGATGTTAACCAACGTTTCAGGGGTCATACTGCCTCCGTCATCAGGGCGATGAGTATGAAGATTTCTGTCTTCTGGGTTGTTGCGCTGTGTAGTCTGGTCGATGTTAACCAACGTTTCAGAGGTCATACTGCCTCCGTCATCAGGGCGATGAGTATGAAGATTTCTGTCTTCTGGGTTGTTGCGCTGTGTAGTCTGGTCGATGTCAACCAACGTTTCAGAGGTCATACTGCCTCCGTCATCAGGTCGATTCTTAGTATGAAGATTTCTGTCTTCTGGGTTGTTGCGCTGTGTAGTCTGGTCGATGTCAACCAACGTTTCAGAGGTCATACTGCCTCCGTCATCAGGTCGATTCTTAGTATGAAGATTTCTGTCTTCTGGGTTGTTGCGATTTGTAGTCTGGTCGATGTTAACCAACGTTTTAGAGGTCATACTGCCTCCGTCATCAGGGCGATGAGTATGAAGATTTCTGTCTTCTGGGTTGTTGCGCTGTGTAGTCTGGTCGATGTTAACCAACGTTTCGGAGGTCATACTGCCTCCATCATCAGGGCGATGAGTATGAAGATTTCTGTCTTCTGGGTTGTTGCGCTGTGTAGTCTGGTCGATGTTTACCAACGTTTCAGAGGTCATACTGCCTCCGTTATTACGGCGATGTGTATGAAGATTTCTGTCTTCTGGGTTGTTGCGCTGTGTAGTCTGGTCGAAGTTTACCAACGTTTCAGAGGTCATACTGCCTCCGTCATCAGGGCGATGAGTATGAAGATTTCCGTCTTCTGGGTTGTTGCGCTGTGTAGTCTGGTCGATGTTAACCAACGTTTCAGAGGTCATACTTCACAGCGCAACAACCCAGAAGACAGGAATTTTCATGTAAAAATATAGTTTTATTCATTTTGATATTGACGTTTACAGACAATTCTCATCAGCATTGTAGCAAGCATTCATCTTAATTTCCTCGGGGATATAATTTTGATTTGTTACCGCGGTTTCCATATATCTAAACAATGCCACATTTTCAAACGATTTATTAGCTACTTGCGTACGTATCTGATGACGTTGTTCTTGTGTGTACAACATTTTGACTATAAGTACATGTATTAAACAAAACCTTATCGCAAACGGAAGAACTTTAATGTCTGTTGGGCTTCCGTTGTAAGTTTGTTTTGTTGTATCGTCTAATCTTCAGATTCAACATATGTCTCCGCATTTGTTTTTGAAACAAAGGTAAGTGCGCTACCTGTAATTAAATCAGGGGTTTCCAATCTTTCCCAAGCCTGGAGCCACATAACTCTCTTCAGTCGACTGTCAGGCAGCAAAGTTAGAAGTCACGAATCTTTGTTCAAACATCACGATAATCTGTTAAAACGTTCCGAAACTAGCCTTCCTCTTCCAACAGGTCCACTTGCGTGATTTCTTAGTCATTTTTAAGGTATTTGACACTGGTTTTGCTAATGAATATGAAGTTTAATTTATATTTAAATTCTCACGGAACTACTAAATGTTGATCAATCATAACAGTTCTGTTTCTTGGCTTGAAGTTCTTCATTAACATGAACGGTTGTTCACAGTGCCAGATAACGGCGATCATAACTAAACGTGTTTACTGATATCAGGTAACCATGACTATATGTATGACGTAGGATTATTTAGTATTACAAAAATGCAGGCTAGCCTTAACAAAACACATCAGTGGACTGAGGGCTAAGAATCCCCAAGCAGAACATTCGATTCACGTATTTACACAAAACTGGGTACTTGTGGGTTATCGGGACACATCGCTTTAAAAATAGGTTAGGTTAGGTTAGGTTAGGTTGTTGTTCTGCAAGATTGTTTACCGCACCTCTATTTCACTCTATCACTGAAATATAGTTTCATAACAACCTAACCTAACCTAACCAAACCTAACCTATTTTTAAAGCGATGTGTCCCGATAACCCACAAATACCCAAAACTGTTACTGAAGATTGCGTATTTTGAGTCGTTTCGATTTTCCGTCTTTCAGTAAACTATTTAAATTATTCTGAATATAAGCTTACTTTATTAATGTTTGGGCTGAATTTTTTTCCCGTTTTTACATGAAATTTCCTTTCTCAAATAAATTTCACGAATTGCAATAGGAACAAAACGATAATAATAGACCTGGGAAATAATGCAAATGTATTATCATCTTCTGTTAAATCATTTTTCTCCTTTTCTCTCCTCTGTACAGTTACATAAATACATTTCCAGGAGATCTGATTTGCTAACAAGCAGTGACTCGACTCGCAGTGTCCATTCACAGCAAATTGAGTGCGCATATCGAGAGTTAACTGTTTCTCAGACGTTCAATGGCGGAGCCTGACTTTCGAATTAGGGAAGAAAATTTGGCCTCACGATAAAATAAAGATTGACGTTGCTAGGAGGAAGTATATTTTACATCACACGTTTAGGCCATTAACACTTAAAGATCACACAGACAATACGGTACAGATGGCTTATCGAATCTGAAGGTTCATCACCGAATTAACCAAAGCCCTCCGCCGGACCCTGTCCTGGGCCGACAAAATCCAGTCTCCTTCAACTCCTATCTCCCATAGATCCCGCCTGAGATTATCCTCCCATCTACGTCTAGGTCTCCCCAGCGGTCTCTTCCCCTCAGGCTTCCCAACCAATACCCGGTGCACACCTCTTGCCCCATCCATGCACGCTACATGCCTCGCCTATCTCATTCTTCTCGACTTAATCACCCTGACAATATTGGGGGAGGAGTACAGATTTATAAGTTGGTCATTATAGGTTATTTAATGATGCTACCTCAACTTCAAGACTATTTACTATCTAATGATACGAGTTTATGTTTTTATGGTGTTCTAGAGGCGTTGAGGAACAAGTGATAATTATTTCACGGTACGTTCCCATCATTCAAGATACCTCAGCCACGACAGCTGTTCAGAACCGGTTATCTCTTAAACGAAAGTCAAACCGCTATATGGCATTGCTATTTAACACAGTACTGAAGTTTAATTAACTTCAGATGCTCATCTGTAACTATTCTACCATGTGCGATATCCCAAGTCCTTCTACAGAGTGACCATGGTCTGTCATCGTCTTACACAAAGTGATCGAACAGTCACGTAACCGATATCAAAATATTTATTGATAATTGCAATTCAATGCGGTTCCATTGGATTAATAAACAAACAGTGTAGCTGTTTTTTACAAGAGACCACGCAGGTCACGTGATATTGTTACCTACTCGCGCTAGTGCGTCAGTTGTTTTTCAACAGTCGAGTTTAAAAAATGTTTTTTTCCCTTCACAAATGCAACGAGTGTTCATTGTCGAACACAACCTGGCATCTCGTACTTACTCGACTTCACAGAACGAGTTTATGGATACGGTTATGGATTCTCATATGCCAAACAAATCCACAGTATCTCGTCTGGGGAGCCATTTCTATGACGCAGGACATCTCCACCGGTTTGCATCAGACATGACAAAAGAGTGCATAAATGCATCGCTGAACGCGGTGGACTTTTCCAACGCTTAATATAACACTTTCCCCCCCGAGTCAATATATTTCAATATACAACGTATGTTAATTTAATAAAATTTAATGGAAAACCGAAATATAGTACGTTTGTTTCAAAAACGTTGTCGTTTCAGTGAGCATGTCCTATTATTTAAATCAGACGATTATTGAGAAATCATATTAATCTTTCTTTTTATTTAATATATATACATTATAATTTTATCACTTCTCGTCACTCCTACGTTAATGCATTTGTCTGCTTAATGATTCACTAAATGACAAGAATATTAAAATTAATCTTAAAGGAACACGGCTGAGAGGATGTAAATTGGATTCATCTGGCTTAGGTCTGGGATCAGTGGCGATATCTTGTGGATACGGTAAAGAACCTTCGAGTTCCATGAGAGAATTTTTGGGCTAGCTGAGCGACTATTAATTTCTGACGAAGGAATCTTCTGTATGTTTAAAAGCAGTAGGAATATCAGGATACTATGGTATCGCCATCACCATGACATTCCTTTCATCTAGCCCGGGCAGAAGAAAGGAGCTATATTCATGTATCCTGTTGAATAGTACGTACTATGTTGACATGGTTTGTTTAGCCAGTATTGTGACGAGTTCGTGCTGTAGAATGTAGGTCAAAGTGGAGGGTTGTGGCTGTATGGACCGCGAAATAAAGACTGAATATTCAAACTTTCGCTTTGCTCCTCAACAAGTAGACGAAACTTCCCTTCTGTGTTTCAGCTAATAACGTGACAACAACAGAACAGTTTTCAAGATTTTGACAGACGGTTTATTGTATATTTCGTTCGCAAAAAGTGCATAAATGGATTTGGTCGACTTTCACCAACCATATTTTCATCCACAAAGTTACTTTACTCATTTCAGTTAGACCTAAATTTGGTATTGGTATTTCAAGCTGAAAGTTATCCAGTTCGCAATTTAGGAGCAGATCAAATTCAAGATCATAAAATGTTTCATATGTGAAATCTGAAACAACATATCTTGAAAATAAAATAGGCCTACTCCAATGAAGGTAATTAAATTTCGAATACATTTTTGCGTGTCTTTGATTGTAATTACAGACCGTATGGAATCTGATTATAAATGTTGCTTGTCTATTACAATGAAAACTATTTACTGCTTCTATGCCATGAAGTGACTGTAGAATGATTGGTTCTGCGTTGCAAGAAGAGACGTGTATTAAAAAAAAAAAAGTTAGGCATTCGAACAAAGTGTGCCCCAAACTGGAATTAAGCTTTCGTCATGTTTAATGTTGCACCCAGTAGAAAAATCTTACACGACACCAAAGCCTGATAAATAATCAGATACAAAGTATTTTAAAATCTTTGAACTAGACAATTTTTTTAAGATGACTGTCTCCTGAGATATGGAGCAGATTCTCTTAAACGTCAGTCAATAGAAACCAAACTACATGCCGCCACATTCCAGAAGACAGCCTCTTTCATACAAGTCTCCGCGAGAATCTGAAATCTCACCTTCACAGTTCTTAACATAATATTCACTAAAGGATTTAGACATAAAGAGAAATACGTCCCAATTATAGGTAAATTTGGTAGAAATGGGTCAACGCGGACATCCCGTTCATCTGTCTCCAAGGACATATTCTCTACCGAAAGCGGAAATCGGTAGCTATGGGCATTCGTGGTGATGAACAGCTTCTGTATTAACAAGAGAAAGTTCTTGATTGACACATTTCTGATGAAAGTGTGGAAGGCGATACAATTCGCAACAGCAGTGAAGGTCTCTCAAACGCAGGAAGCATCAGACACAAGTCTCATCTCAGGCTAATCTCTATAGGAACGCGGAAATTCTCGCTAATTTTATAAATATGACCTGCTAATAAAATCCTGTCCCTTTAAGCGAACGAAATTTCATATTGAAGACCAATCTCCAAATCCTTTGTAGGATTTGAGGTTTTCACGGTGGTGAGTACGAAGATGGCTGTCTTCTGGACTGTAGTACTTTGTAGTCTGAAATACGTTTACCAGCGTTTCAGAGGTCTTTCCTGCCTCCATCATCAGGGCCATAATCGCGTGCAATAGTAAGTAACAATAAATATGTAATCCGTATCCCAATATACACATTTTTTCCATATGCATTCCTCGCAAATTCTGAATCCTAATACATAGTCTAACACAGTGGTATTCAACCTTTTTTGTTCGCGTACCCCCAGATACAATTTCTCTTCAACTTTGTACCCCCAAAGTTGTTGGTGTATAATTCAAGTTATACGTAGTATATAATCTACATCTAAAATAAATTAAATAAATTACATTACTGATTATTCAGTGTTTATCATAAAATAATATATACATATTTTTTAAATTTCACTTACCCCTAAGATGTCATCGCGTACCCCAGGTTGAATACCACTGGTCTAACATACACCAGCCTAGCTCAACTTAGCCTTTTCCTAACCTAACCTATACTGTCGTAAACTAAACTAACCTAACCCAACTCAACCAATTATACCCCTAAACAACTGACCATTGCAAATGGTAGTCTGCTCGTGCGCGTCACTGACCTAGCCTAACCCAACCTTTTCCACCCCCTTAACAAATAACCTTTTCGTATGGTCGTCTGTGTGGTAACTCCAGAACAACTGGACGGATTTGGATGAAAGTTGATATTGAGGTTGCGCCATTACGCACGACTTCAAAATCGTACTTTTGAATGTCCTACGAGCGGTGATAACAAAGAAAAACGATTGAGGAAGTTCCCGAGGTCGACATTGAGGTTTTGCGATCTGGTGGCTCTAGTGGGAATTTGTGTTTTTGCCATGGTTACGTTTGGTAACTGCTGTTACGCGTTCTTTGAATATTTACCGTGGTTACTATGGTAATCGCGGTTTGTACTGATGTGTTTGGGAATCAGACGAAGTGTTCGTGTGTGTTAGTATTGCTATTGTTCGGACATTTTAGGTTAGAAATGATTAGGACACGTTAGTTTCTGTTCTGTTAGGTTAGGCTGCTTTTTGTCAGGTCCATTAGGTTATGTTAGGGCAGGTTTAATTTTAAAGGGTTCTGAATATGGTGTTTAACACCCAGGATTACTAAATCTTTGCACTTTGTCCATCGTCTGGTATTCAAAGGAACAACGTTTCGGAAACTGGAACTTTTTCTGTCCTCATGTGAAAGGGAAGGGAAACCTACTAAGTTGGGTCAGGTAGAAAGAGCTAACCTGCCACTGAAATTCCCCCAACCTGGAACCGAGTGAGTGCCCCTTCAATTTTCATATGAGGATGGAAACAGATCCAGCCCCCGAAACGTTGTGTTCTTTTGAACTTTAAATGTTTGGATTTTCGAATGTGGGTGTTATGTAACTTTCAGTTTTGTATTTTGAATTTTTGATAAATTTTGAATATATGAAAATTGTGGGTGTTTAAAATTTTTGAGAATTTAGACAGCTTGGAAATTTGAAAGTGCTCAAGTTGTTGCAAATTTTGAATTTTGAGGAATTTACTTTTCAAACAATTTTTTAAACTATGAAAAATTGAGCTTTTTATGATTGTGAAAGTCCGAGAATATAGTTGGGTTATTTCAGGCTGTTTTGTGGGGTCAGGTTAGGTTAGTTGAGATTAGAACAGGTTAGATTAATGTAGGTTAATCAGGTTCATTAGGTTATTTTAAGTCGGGTTATGTAAGGTTAGGAACAAGGTACTTTAGTTGATATAAATTTAAGTTAGATTATTTTTTTTACTTTCGGTTAGCAAAGTTAGGTTAGATTAGGCAACAACATTGTTATGTAATTTTTTAATTTAGGTATAGTTAGATTACGTGTGGTAGATTGAGGCAAATGAGACAAACGAATGGAGTGAATTTTCTACGGGTAGAAAATACTCGTTTGGAAAATGTATGTCGTGGTAATGGCTGATGTAACAATGTTTCATAACATAAATTTACGTGGCAGAGGATGAGTGAGGAATTTCTCTTTATTCCGGTACGGAGTACACTTTTCTGGCTTGTTGACTCATGCGAACAGACAGACAGATGGGCAAACACACACATTGACAGCCCTACATGCGTTATTTTCATGATTTTCTTGCGAATAACGAGTTATCAGTAAGTAAATGTAAATTGGAATAAGTTAGTAAAATTGTGTGTGTAAATCGCACTGGACTTTTTGGTAGAGAAATAATGCGAATTCAATGAAAGCTTATCTTTTATTTGTTTCTCACATATTTACACAGAGCTGCTCCCACAAGCCCTTCACTTCTGTTTCTGAGAAATGGTATTAAATTCATATTCTATCAAACCGTACGTCGTGATAACGCTGTCTCTCATTTTCCTACAAAATGGATGCCAGGGTTGCGTTCCTGGAAGCAAGCTCGCCGAAAGGTAAAACCCAATAAACATTTTCCCCGATCAGGTTTTGGAACCACACCACGGTACAAAACTAGAATACCAGTACACTGAAGATATGTTATGAGAACTGTATGAACTGATACCTTCCTACCATCTTGGTTCATAGGAACCGCCATTTGCTGTCACCGTATGCTAGGACTGGTCACTCATCAAGGTTTTGCACAAAGTGTTCCAGCAACTGAAATCGCTTTTTTTCTGGTAATGGCTGATAAAAGCCAGTTGATGCCAAGGTCAGATTTTGGCTGTTGGCCACTGACTGAATGGATAATTTGCCATTGATCGTGAAGAACATTTAGCATGCATTGTGGTCTTCTACACTGTGAAGCCATGTGGTTTTGTCAGGTGGTTACTAGCTCTTCGCTCCTTCAAAATGTTGGTAGCCACTTACAAGATCGAACGCGGTCACAACCAAGTTGACCGCAAAACGACCTCGAATATTTATTTGACATCTGAACAATAAACAACGCACAGTCCCAGTTGCGTGTGTTCTGTGATCACTTGGCATGTAAAATTCAGGTTTTACAGCGGAAACATATTTTCAAAAATGGCTGTACAAAACCACCTCCTCGATACGCAAATGTGTTAACGAAAGGCCTAAAGCAAAATCGATTAACGCGTCACTTTCTAAGAATGAAAATTTGTACGTTTGAGTCTTTAGCATTGGCTGTGAAATGTGTCTAGTGTAGGATTTGCAATCAGCACGGAGCTTGGTATCCCGCCTGTGATGTACTGAAACAAAACTTTGAGAGTTTCTCTTTCCATCGTTACCAATTTTGTGTATCTGAATTTCATTAAACGTGAGTAACATGTCTTTCAAATCGGGAACATCATTTAGACTAACCCTGTATTTGCTATGCTTAATTTCTCATAAATTTCGAAGTACTTCGTTATAGTAACCTTTGGGTCCTACAGGAATGTTGAAAAGTGAATTAGTAGTTAATTTTTTTCTAAAGGCTATCAAGGTCAAGGGAAGAATGAAATTTACATGCAAGACCAGTCTTCCATGAATCAAAATGTTATTTGGAGACGTATCAACAAATCGCAAGCTCCTGGGAAAGTTACCGAACGTCCGAAACTGACATCTGATGTCAAGACAGCGCAAGGCCGAGTTCATGCCTTGATGTATGTCACAGTTCTTCGTATCTGACAATGTTATGTCTCATGGGAACGTCTGGAGTCCACGCTATTGTTTCCTTGAACTGACATTCAGTTGCATGTATTGTCAATCCGTCCCATCTGAACGCTGAATTTGTTATAAGTCAGGGGTTCTCAACCTGTGTCTCGCTCCGCATACATTTGTTAGAAATATTTTGAGTCTGTATGATAAGAACTACTCATATGATATTAGAAAATCAGCTGTTTAGATTAATGAAAAACGTCAATCTAGGACAGAGAGATACATAAGAATCATTAAAAATGGTATTGAGAGATCACCCAAGCCAAAATAGTGACAAATATGCCACTAATTAGTAACTTCGTCAAGGAAAACTATCGAGTATACTTGAACATGATTGTAATAGTAAGTCAGAAGCACTTTTAACAAGATATCAACGGTGAAGTGGGTCCGGGTATGGAAAAAATTGACAACCCATGTTGTAAATAAATACCTAGGTAATGGGACACAATTTTCAAGGGGAAAAACGGAAAGTGTAAGTCTGCAAATGTGAAGAAATGACCATCATTTCTTCCCGATGTTGCCTAACATTCGTGGTAGACAGCAATAGCGAACATTTAGCACGCGGACTCGAAATCAGGAAAGAAAATAAGTAGCCCTGTGTGATTAATTAAGTTTTGGATGCGAGACTTACCATTTCTGTGCCAGGAGAAAGTTCACAGGCCCGCGCCAACCTCCACTTCCGTCATCCATTTTCAAAAACCAAGGAGCAAATCTGTAACAGAAGAAACTTTCGATTACAATTTTTAGTCGTATATCGGGAGACAGGGTTAATTAAAAAAGTCTCCATGGACCAAAGATCTTCTTGAAAAGATGACAGCTGCTCAGCTGGTCAAGAAACTAAGTGAGAATTATTTTATGCAAATCGATGATGTATAACCAGGTTTACAAGAGCCAGTGACTATAATCTATACTTAGCCATTTTAATTTATTCCACACCATTATATAATTCTTTTCATATTTATTTTACTATTATTTTCTGATCCACACGTAAATCTCCCACAAATGTTAAAATTTAAATTGATTTTGGTTAAAATGAATTAATACTGATTGTAGTTACTAACTCACTGGCCGTAAAGGTGTTTCGTTAAGCAATTTATTTTATATAATGACGTCGGTAACGTACGGTTCTCTGTATGTATTTACATTTATAATTTACATTTACTAAAACACGTGCTACTAGAAACCTCGCAAACTTTAGAGCAAATTTTCTTGGATAATAAATTATAGACCTACAAACAAATTAAGCTATTCATTTATGACGCTCTTGTAAACAGGTATTCTTAATGACCATTGTTTTATTTGTGTAGCTATAACACAACACAGCCTATTGATTGCTTGCAACGAGAAAACAGCAGACATAGATCGCTTTTGCACAAAACTCAGTTATGGTCGCAACTGGAACGGAGACGAAAAAAATACAATACCAGAAAAATTCTTGTATACACGAGACAAATATAATTGCACATCGCACTTCAACCGCGTTCATACGACGTCATGAAAAATGGATCAAGACAATTCAGCCATTTCGTATGGTTTAACGGAAATGTCACTACCGACGTTTTAAACTTGAGATTTTAAGGTTTAAATCAGTGACAGTTCCTCAGTAAGAAACGGTGAATGTGGCCCAGGTATGGCAAAAAATGAGAACCCCTGGTTTAAAAACACGATTCAATCACATAGATCTAACGTCCTCGATTCAGGAAAATGAAAATCTAAACTATTAATGGAGTACTAGATGCCACGTGTTGTTATAAACCGATAAAAATTTACAGGACAAATAGAGGTGAAGTGACACACCCCGTGGTCGGGCCTTGAGGCTTACGGATAAAATAAACCTAAATATTATTATCCT